>NW_024467322.1:248119-283421 GCF_000600275.1 Aspergillus ruber CBS 135680 | reverse complement strand
CAGGGGTGGTTTGATACTATACAAGCTACAATTCAGCAGTACGGCATCCTCAATGAAGATATCTACAACTTTGATGAAACTGGCTTTGCAATGGGCCTTACATCTACTGCAAGAGTGATTACTCGATCAGAGTACTATGGCCAGCGTTCAGTATTACAACCAGGGAATCGTGAGTGGGCAACTGTGGTGGAATCGATTAATGCAAGTGGGTGGGCACTTCCACCAGTTATAATCTTCAAAGGGAAGCAATATCAACAAGCTTGGTTTGAAGAGCTCCCTAGGGATTGGCGGTTTGAAGTTAGTCCGAATGGATGGACTACAGATGGAATTGGCCTTCGATGGCTAGAAGAAACCTTCATTCCAGCCACAAACAGTCATACAAAAGGCAAATATCGACTTCTAATCCTTGACGGCCATGGTAGTCATCTTACCCCCCAATTTGACCAAATCTGTGCTAAAAACAATATCATATCAATCTGTATGCCACCACATTCATCACATCTTTTACAGCCTCTTGATATTGGTTGTTTTTCCCCGCTTAAACGCGCGTATGGTACCATGGTTGATCAAAAGCAGCGGCTTGGTTTCAATCACATTGATAAGCTTGATTTTCTTATGGCATATCCACTTGCACGTGCAGAGGCATTCAAATCAGTCACAATTCAAAATAGCTTTGCAGCGGCTGGTTTAGTACCACTTAATGCCAATCGAGTGATATCAAAGCTTGACATTCGGCTTCATACACCTACCCCCCCGGGAAGCCGCCCTACCAGTCGATCAAGCATCTTCAGCCCCAAAACACCTGCAAATGTCAAAGAGCTATTAAAGCAAGCCTCATCAATCAAAACTTTCCTAAAACAACGCTCAAACAGCCCCCCAACACCTTCAAAAACTGCACTAAACCAGCTTATTAAAGGCTGCCAAATTGCAATGCATCAAGGCATATTGCTTGAGCAAGAAAACAAACAATTACGCACTGAAAATGAGAAAACAAAGAAAAAGAGGGCTCGTACGCAGAGACGACTAGCTCATGAGGGGGGTGTATCAGTGGGAGAGGCTCAGGAGGTATTTCAGCAGGTTGAGCAGCCAAATCAGGCAGTTGGACCAGTTCTAAACCAGGCAGTTCCGCCAGTTCAATCGCAGCCAGAACCACCAAGGCGCAGATTACCGACATGTGGAAAATGCAGAAATATAGGGCATAGATCTAATGCCTGTCCAGAGAGATAATATAGTCAATATTACTGCGTTGTGGTTGATAAATATGCCAATAAAGTAGATGGTAGATGGATGGGTGGCCGGGTGGCCCGGGTGGCCGGGTGGCTCGGGAATTACGTTATAAGAAATGACCTTTCTTTATGCCTTATCTTGATATCTCGAATTGACTTATAATGAGGAATATAATGACATGCTACATGTCATTTTTGAATGAATCTTAAACAATGCTAGTAGCATTTATTGATTTTATAATGCGCTGCCCCCAATTTCCTGTTTATTTAATTTATATAAGGATGATTGTTAATAAGTATCAAGGCCAATCAATCTCTTACATAAATGTGAGCCTTTAATGACCACCATTATTTTCTCTAAGATGATGAACTATATATTGCTCTTTTCTGTGCTATCACATTTATTTACTTATAGTTAGCTGATGACAACCCTGATATTATAAACAGTCAAATACGAGCCTTACCCATTTTTTAGTTTCCTGATATACACTTCAACTCTTATTCTATATATTTACTACATCATTTATTGAGTGCCAGTTATCATGCTTTATAAATAGTCACTTACCCTTCAATATTTTAAAAACCTGAGTAGAAATCAGACCCTCTCAATGATTCTTCAATATCTTAAACTTTTTTTTATCCCCCTTTACTTATCTCTTCGACACTTATTGATAGCAAATATCTGTTTAATGCTACCTCCCAGATAATTCACCCGACAAAAGTCTAAGTGATTCTGCGTCGCGTGACGCGCCACCTGATATTGTTCATCATCTTTTCAACCACCTCACCATGCTCTACACTTAAATCTATTAGCTCTAATAGGATTAATAGAAAAAAATTAGAAACTTTCCAATGGGTAATTACAGTCGGCCGATTTCTTGCAGGCCAGAAAAAGGCCGATATTCAGCGCGAAATGAATTTACCATATACAAAATTCAAACCCTACCATTGCAACATATCAGTTCTCAAGCACTGGCACTAGTTCTCGCATTGGATGGCCAGAGATCCTTTCTGATGCTGATAAGCGATATATTCTTTTACAAATGGAAAAAGAAGCACATAGTCTCATACACCAATGGCAAAGGAATATCTATCATGATTTGGGCGGCAGTCTGGGGTGGTGGCCACACTGAAAGCTATCGAATGAGTCGGGATGAAGAATTTGCTCCAAGAGGGTATTCTTCACGGTCCTATTTGGAGATTATCGAAGATTATCTACCTGTTATATGGGAACCTGGTATGGAATTCATGCAAGATAATGCTCCCATACATATAACCAATATTTCTAAGAGTTGGTTTGATGAACATGGTATTCCTCTTATTGACTGGCCACCCTACTCACCTGATTTGAACCCTATTGAACATGCCTGGGCCAAGTTGAAAGAGCGTATATATATGCTCTATCCAGACCTTGAATTATTTAATGGGATCTAAAGAGTAATTGAAAAAGCAATTCTATAAAGCCATGGAGAATGCATGGAAGAGTTCAGGACAGGACTTTTTTGATGGGTTGGTAATGTCTATGGAGAACCGTGCTAATGCAGTTTTAGAGGCAAAAGGGGTGGTTCACACATTATTAATATGATTTTCATTTCATTTTATCATTTATATGCTACTTATCTATAGCATATTCGCTTAGCTAGTAAAAGAATTGATGTTTTTGGACCGCTTAAACGCCCATATGGAAATTAACTGAGGGCATGATGGCAGCCGGAAACAGATATATATACTCATAAAGGACTCATACAGTCTCTTTAGGGTATTATAATTAAATTTTTGGTGTATTGAGTTTCCATGGCTTTGATTTAATTAATAATCTAATTATTTAACATGCCAGAAATACTGTATAATAAATAAACATATAACAATTGCCTCTAACTTATAGTAGATTCTCATTTAAAGATATACCAGCTGAAATAGCCATTTTTAATATGAATATACTACTTCTCTAAAGAGAATGATGAGTTAAAAGAACCTGATATTATCTAATGCTAGTAAATTAAACTGGTACCTGCGAAAGTGAAGAATATGAGACAATTGCATGCCCGGATAGACCTTTATAGCTTGCTCTGTTAATCATATGACGTTTGGTTGAAATAAATGTATCTAAATACTATACATTACTATACCAGGGGGGTGGGTTCGCCAGTCGCATGTGAAATACGTTATATTATATATTATATAAAATGTTTATGAAGAATGATTAAGGTGCAGATGGAGATGATTAAAACCATAGTAAATTAATTGGAATAACTTCTGTTGCCAAAATAATATAATAATAATTAATCTTAACGGTAATCCACGGCCGAGTTGCGCACCTTCTCCGTCCCATCAAATATCTTCATGACCATATTCTTCAGTGCGGCTTTTTTCTATCTTCATCCTATAAAGATGCCTCTTTCTAAAGAAAATAGAATGCAAATGGCTAACTCAACGATTAAGAATAAAAAAATCCAATCAAAACGAGAGACTGCATCTGTTTTTGGAGTGTCTGAGGCTATTCTTTTAAAGGAATGAAATCACGATCAAAAACACGCGCCAGTAGCCATAAATTAACGGATTTTGAAGAGGAAGCTCTTGTCAAGCAACTGCTGGATGCAGATAAACGAGGATTTTCAATTCGACCGCAATATTTGCGTGAAATGGCACAGATTTTACCTCAAAAACGTATGAGATTCTACTGCAACTATTGGAGTCAATTGGGCCTCCTTCATAAAGCGCCGTCCTGAACTACGAACAAGATATAACCGGAGGATTACATACCAGCGTGCAAAGCAGGAAGATCCAAGTCTTAAATAAGTGGTTTGAGGCTGTACATGCAGCTATTCAAGAATATGGGATCCATGAAGATGACATCTGGAATTTTGATGAAATTGGCTTTGCAATGGGACTCTGTACGACGTCTAAGGTAATTACTGCAGTATAACGCAGTGAGAGGCCTCGCACAGTTATCCAGGGCAACCGTGAATGGGTTTCTATCATTGAATGCATCAACTCAAAAGGGATTTCCATACCACCAGTGGTCAACTTGAAAGGGAAAGAACATCAAGCTCCTTGGTATCAAGAGCCTAACCTTCATCCAGCCTGGAAGCTTACAAATAGCGCCAATGGCTGGGCAACAGATGGGATAGGTCTTTAGTGGCTGAAGCAAGTGTTTGATCCTTTTTCTAAACCACATTCAACTGGTGCAAAGCGGTTGCTTATTCCTGATGGCCATTCAAGTCACCAAACTGCTGGGTTTGATGATTTTTGCAAAGAAAATGCAATTATCTGTCTTTGTATGCCTCCACATACATCTCATCTTCTTCAGCCACTTGATGTTGGTGTTTTTGGGCCGCTCAAATGCGCGTACGGAAAACTAGTTGAGGGGATGATGGTGGCTGGAAATAACCACATTGATAATAAGGACTTTCTGCATCTATATCCTCCTGCGCGTGATCAGGTCTTCACTGGAAAGAATATTTGCAATGGCTTCGCAGGTGCTGCTGGTCTTAGGCCACTTGATAAAGACCGGGTTCTTAAAAAGATTAATTTTCAACTTCGTACGCCGACACCACCTCTTATTGAAGTTAAAGGGTCAATCTCCTCTGCTTTTCAAACACCTCAAAATCCTCGCCAAATTGATTGCAAGGTTCAGAGCCTACAGAGAAGTCTTCAAAAGAAAGGAACGCTTTCTAGCAGTCCAATTTCTCATATTCAACATCTTGAAAAGGCAGCGCAGATGGCAATGAATATGAACCTTCTTCTTCACCAAGAAATCAGGTCTCTACGCACTGGAAATGTGCGCAAATAGAAGAAGAAAGCAAGGGGGCATGGTTCTATTGGGGATGATCTCTTCATATCTGTACGGGAAGGTCGTGAGCGCGTTCAGCAGCTGGATACACAGCTTAATGAGCAGGTTGATGAGCCTACACCTGTAACTCATTGGCGCGCTCCACCACGCTGCAGTGGCTGTGCAACTGTCGCACATACTATCAGAAGCTGCCCTAGTAAATAACTATTCATTTCGTCTTTTAAATAGTCCATTTAAATGGTGTTCGTGGTTGAAAAGCTACAAAAATCATGTTGACTGCGGCCAAGATGCGCAACTCGGCCGTGGATTACGTTAATTAGGGGAGGGAGTAATGAAAGCCTAATTAGTTAGGAGCTAGACTCATATATAACAGATAAATATATTGTTAATATTGTCAATAATAGTATATTACTGTACAATAATAGGATGATGTATTATCTCCAGACGAGCCAGAATGTAATTAATAAATAGATTAATCTAGTAAAATAAACCAATATAATTAGTAAGTTAGCCCAGTAACAAACAGCAGTGATAGTAGGTATATTAATGCTAGCTCTGGAATAAAATCATTCAATTATAATCTCATATGAATAATAGATAAGTTGATAATAATAACTGGCTTACTATAATTATTATCAGCCATGGTACTCTTAACTATCATACTAAATTTTGTTGTGGAAAGTAATAATAAATCCTAAATCTAAATAAGAACAAAATAGCAAATGCAGTAATAATATCATATCTGAATAAAAAAAAAAAAATAAAGAAAACCCGAATAATTCTAATTCATTCTAACCTATTAACGTAAATCAACCATTGATCATTGAATTTATTATCCAGTAGGTCAAATATAAAACTACTCACTGAGACAATCCCTCATAGTGTGCCCAATAGTCCCACAGCCACTGGAGCTCTCTTCCGAGGCACAGGTGTAAGCTCGTCAGGTTAGTAACCCATTCACGGTTGCCCTGGATAACTATACGAGGTCTCTCACTGCGGTCAAATGCAGTAATCACTTTTGAAATTGAGCAGTCCCATGGCACAGCCGGTCTCTATGATTCTGGATATCCTCTTCATAGATAACATGTTCCTGGTAACTGCATTGACTGGTTCAGTCTACAAAGGAGGTTAATAAAAACAATTTGCTAGAAGTAATAAATAACATCAGCTTAGATCATTGTTATAATTCTAAATAAAAGTATTATAATTCCCACCTTATAACAACCAACCGCAGATAAGATAGGAATCTTTAAATTGTAAGGGTAACTGGCAAACAATGCTCTCTGTAGATCATTTGTAAGGCCTGCAAACGGGAAATATTGTCAATCAGGTTTTAAATTCGTTAGCTTTATATACCTGGAAGTCATAATTAAAAGTCAGTAAGTTGCATATTCAAGCAATCCAATGACATAGATAATAGCTACTTCACATATGGAGAGGACACAGGTCAACGTTTTCTATATTTTCTCTAAATAGAATGTCATGGCTCTGCGGATTATTTTAAGTATCCATATTATTATATTAAATCGTTATCACCATTTTTATACATTAATACCTATCCTGAATAAGTGATAACTCAAAAAGTGCCTATTCAAATGATAGCTATATATACAAGTAAGCAAGCATAAGGGAAGGGTGACTGGAGATAATTATATGGGTATAGGAGCTATGAGAACTAATCCCAATCAGGAAGGTAAATGATGATGAGCCATCGTGATAGAGCTTAGCTTTGAGAAGTAACGATTTTTTTTTTTTCTAAAAAAAAAAAGAGAAAGAAAGAAAAAAAAAGGGCAATTGTCAAGAAACAGGGCAGATGCCATAAATAGATACCGGGCAGTGTTAGAGATAACAAAGCATCATCAGTACATATAGCTATTTGAGAAATCTTACCATGGAAGTAATACCAACTCCCTAGAGCCTGCTTTAATAAAGAATAGAATGGCCCTTAAATTATTGTCTAAACAATGATTAAGGAGCCACTATGGATCTGAAGAACTCAAGAAGTCCCCTTATAAGCAGTACTTGCTCAGTACAGGTAGGATTTATCCTAATTAGAAGTCTTTATATCATGCACACGCGCTTGGGTAGGAAGCAAGGAAATTAAGTTTCAATATGGTAAAATCCGCAGCGTATCTGCTTATCGACCAAACAGCCATAAGCGCGTTTAAAAAACTGCAAAACAGCCTATATCTAATGGCTGTAATAGATGAGACCATGAGCCGGCGTATAGATTGGTATGATCTTATTTTGCTCGCAGGTTTGGTCGAATTGGGATGTAAGATGGCTACCATGGCCATCAAGTATCAATAACCGATAATTTAACCAAGATAGACCAATTAGATCAGTAGTCCATCCATTAGGTGAGAGATATCGATATGCCAGTTTGATAGAAGGTCATCAAACCATGATTCAAAAGACCTTGCCCTTAAAAATTAGATATGGTGTATGTCAGGGTGCAGGGTCAGGTACAGATATATTAGGAATTGACGAACAGGTTAAGCTACAGGTCAGGCTATCTACAGATACATAGACAAGACGCAGCTCGAAGAGCTGCGAGAGGATCAGCGCCAGGCACAGATAGATATCTCGTGTGGGTCACGTGCGCAGGACAGGCTGGCACCGTGACAGTGTAGTACGCATCCAGTAGCATTGATCGCTTCAATTGATGTGACCCATTTGCGATTACCAGGTTGCAATATAGGTTGTCGACCATAGTATTCAGCGCGTGCGATAACCCTAGCAGTGAGGCCCGTAGCAAAACCAGTCTCATTGAATTGATATATCTTCAGATGCGATACCAATTGTATGATTGTCTCTTGCACTAGATTAAACCATTGTTGTTGAATGATCGTTGGGTCTACATTTTCGGCGCGCTGATAGTCGTGTCGACAATTATAGCGCCTTTTGATCTCTGGTTGACGCTGGGTGAAATTATACCCCCATTGTTGGTTGACCAACAGTCTCTAGAGATGTCTGGCAGCGCTGAGCAAGCAGAATATTGGCTTTTTCTCGAACAGCAGTAGGGATAGGCGCTGCGCCACGTGAATCCATTGACAAAGTCTATTGAAGCGTATACACCTCAGTCTCAGTCAGCTTATGGTTGTTTGCGCGCGTATTATGGCGATTGGTATGGCCAGCTAACAAGACTCTACCCTCCTGCTCGGTCCATTTTTGAGAGGATTGAGAGCGATTTGGTGGCATGATAGGCAATAAAAAAAAGGTTAAGACGGATGGGTGAGATTCGGTTGGATAGTGCGTCGCTCGCTTACCGACCACGTTATACAATTTACCTTTACTAATTTATAGAAGAGACTTTTAATAGTGATTAGGATAGAGGTTTGAAGCTTACCAAAGGGCCAAGGCGTCTGATGACCATCATCTAGGCTGTGCTAAGTAGACTTATATATAATTTAATATTAAATTAAGTGATGTGGCAGTACTATATATAGATTACCGTAAATGGATTGTTTTACCTATCTTATTCAGGTCATATATAAAAGCCATAAAGTGGTAACTCATAGTTCTTAAACTTGATAAATTAGCTGATAAAATAATGTAGCTCACGGGTGAGTTGCGGACCCTGTATTCCTATATAAAGTAGCATTTTCAAATTCGCTACAACATACCCAGTTTATCCTTTGCTCAATATCTTGAGCAGCATGTTCTAGATAATGGACGGTCTATACTTTAATTACACCAAAGAGACATATATAAATTACCGTGTATTTTGATGTGCAGCATGTGTTTAACACAGTTATTCTTTTATTTTAAGCATAAGCAGCTCCTATCATTATGTATACTTATCTATGATTCACTGATATAATTCAACCCCATTATTGAACGTGGTTATTGTTGGGTTATGGCAGATTTGAAAATACTACTTTATATGGGAATACAGAGTCCGCAGCTCACCCGTGAACTACTTTATCGGATAATACTGCTATATTTCAGATTTAATATTAGTACACTTCTATTTTTATCCATTAATAGAAAAGTGGCTGATTTACAAGATGTATTTTATAGGTGGGAGTTTATAAGAATAATGTATCAATTTGTATAACCTTTATAGTTCCTGCATAACTCTGCTAATGCTGGAATAAACGATAAAACGATATATAACTGGCCCTAGAGATTCGAGACTTGAAATATCATTATTCTAGCTATATAGAGTGTCAGGTTGTTTTTAAATTCAATTAGAGATGTCTCATCTAATAGTTATTATAACCATACTTCGGGAGGTGGGAGAGTGCTGGTGCTATTGGGGCCTCGATCGGGGCCTCAATTAGCTCAGAAGCTTTCTAAACTAAAAGGTTACCTTCATGGGGTATCGGCCTTTTAGACCGTGTACGCTTATCTCTTTCTCAAGAATAGCGGCTGATTGCATGCAATTTGGCACGCTTTAATTATTTTATTTATTGCGGTACTAAGCGGACTTAATGGCTTCTTGGTCTCGTACTGAGTAATGCTTTAATTGACATGGATTGCTTTTAAAACTGCATGTAGTTCAGAGGCGTTTTCAACTCCTAACCACTGCCCTAGCTTTCTCCGGGGTGTTGGCGTACGAAAGCCGAATATTGAGCTTTGAAAGCACTCGATCAGAGTTAAAAGGCACTAAAGACCAGCTGCTGCGAATCTATTTCAATAGTATTAAGCTGAAAGCTTCAATTCATGTCGTGAATAGGCGGCAGGCCTCGAGAAAGTCTATCTTGTCAATATGGTTGATCCCAAGACGCGCTTTGGTTTCAACAAGCTGACCGTATGATCGCTTTAACACCACAGAACAGTCAATATCAATCAAATGGCTATGAAAGATGTGACGAATGTGCCGGCATACAAACTGTGATAATATCATTTTGACTGCAAACCTCGTCGAACTCCGCTGTCAAATGACTACTACTACCATGGCCGTCTAGAATCAAAAGCTGATATTTCCTTTTTTACGAATAATTGCTGACGGTATGAAGAGCTTTTGAAGCCACTGAAGCCCGATTTTATCAGCAGTCCATCCATTTTGGCTAACTTCAATTTGAAAGTTATGTATGGAGGCAAGGCCCCACCCTGACGCGCTTATTGCCCTGCCTCATTTGCAGTGACCCGTTAACGATTTCTAGGTTGTGATAAGGATCACCGATCCCATAGTATTCAGACCTTGTAGTCACTTTTGCGGTTGCAGTCAAGCCCACGAGTCGAAAGCTCCGGGGCGTTTTTATTTGGTTTGAGATCCAATTCTTCCCAACTGTTTGAACCGGGTAGGTCTACGCCTCGTGAGAAAAACTCGCAATTTTTCTCGTACAGTAAGCGGCCAGGGAGTTGAAGCGAGAATCCATAGAGCTCTTTTTTCTTTTTTTGAGCAATTCCTCTTCAATTTCTGTCGATTTCTGACCCGAATATTGGCACGGATTTCAGAGCGAAAAATGTAGTATGGAAACGGTTGTGTAAAGTAGCTTTAGGCACGTTAAAAGAATGCGCGGCCGCTTCACGAACAGCAATGGTTTCTCGGTTATTATAGCCAGAATAGCTATTGAAATCCTGCCTTTTTACTCTATTGAATTTCTAGAGCCTTGGAAATAAATTGGTGGCACAAAGTACTATGTTAAAGAGTTATAAGTAATAATGTTGAAGTCTAATAACAGATAGTACAATTATTGAATTCAATTTTACTAATAAATTCTTTAGAATTTTTACAGTGTGCTCTAGGCTTCATACAATTTTTGACTAAATTCTATAATTAATTAGCTTTATCTATTTCGAAAAAAAAAAAAAAAAAAAGAAAAAAACTGTTTCCGAAGCTTGTAAATTGGCCTTTTCAGTTTAACTAAACCTTCTTTATTAGTGCCTTTATAAAATGAGCAACAGTGTTATAATAAAGACCGTATACAGTCACATGACAAAATTATACGTAATTTTCTGCAACCACGAAAAAATATATAATCACCAAAACATTTTTTTTCCACATAAATCAACCAAACATCAACGTCTAATGGTTGAAGATGAGATGTATGCACAGGTATACAAAGAGGAATAATTGCATTTTGATGGCCATTCTAGCCATCAAGAAGAATAAGCAACCGCTTCGCACCAGTTGACTGCTGTTTAGAGTAAGAGTCAAACGCCAGCTGCTTAGGCCTGGTCCGGCCCAAAGCTAGGTCTACTGCTGCTTTAGCCAGTGAAGACCCATTTCATCTGTTGTTCAGCTATTGTGCGTGCTTCTTCTGACCGTGGTTGGATTCCACCGAGCAGTCAAGAAAGGTGGGTAGTCATAGGCACTCCAAAATACCGCGGCAGTTCTTGATTTTGATTGAATTTTTATTTTTATAAGCTTCAAATAGCCATTTGAACTCGGGATTCCAAAAAAGCAGGTATTTATGCGGTAGTGCTAATAAAAAGGACGCGTTGGAAAATGTTGGGAATTAACATGAAAACGGTCGGCTTGGTAGTATGGATGACTCGGTGGTTGATTATGTTATCAGTTTTAAGCTAGTTACCTATATTAGATATAGTTAGCTTCAAGTGATCTCATCTCCTAAATATTTACCATAATTTTATTTATATAAATGAGATTTTCATCTGCTGTACATGAAGCTATCAAGGAACACGGCATACATGAGGATGATGTCTGGAATTTCGATGAGACCAGCTTTATGACGGGATAGTCGTTAACCATTGGTTGCACAAACTCAAAAAGAATTCCCATATCACCTGCAGTTATCCTAAAATCCTAAGAGAACTGGGCTGCTTGGTATGAAGAGCCTTAATCTTCCTCTCGATTGGAAGCTTACCAACAGTAGCAATGGTTGAACAACAGATGAAATTGGGCTTAAGTAATTAAAGTATTTCTGATCCTTTTTCCAAATTGCATTCAACTGGTGTGAAGCAGTTGCTATCCTTAATGGCCATTCAAGTCATCAAACTGCTGGATTTTATGATTTCTACAAGGCAATTATCTATCTATATCTAGCCTTCGTTGAGCCCCCAAGTTATCTATATAAAGTAATAAAAGATTCATATAGCTGTATGACTTACACTATCCACGCACACACCCTCCAGGTAGTGGCAATCAGTATCGAAATATTATGATAATTACTATGATAAGGTCTTTTTTATAATGTGTATGCGCGCTTATGATCCTTCTTAAATATATAATTTTCTAATGATAAAATATCATTGGATGCCACTGACCATTCTTTATAATCTAAAAATATCTATAAAAAACAAAAACCGATGGATGCATCGAGTATTTTAACATATCTAATAGGGCCGAAGTGTGCAATATATACATTATTAAGAAAGGCCTTCTAACCTTTTAGAAGACCTTATAAGCTTCAGTTTAGTATGAAAGATTCTTTGGAGGCCTTCTCTTTAATCTTTTTCTTTTTTTTTTAAACAAAAAAGAAAAAGAGTAATATAGAAGGTTATTAGAGCAGTCCTTAATAACTAGTAGTAAAAGTGCATGATAGACCTAAGCATATATAAGCATAGTTTAACATCTAATTCATATTCTTGGGGGTTCGAAGAGTCTCAAACCAGTAGCTCAGGGCCTTTGGATCCTCCGGCTTTGCATGCTGGTGTGTAATCCTCCGATTTTGTATCTTGTAATGGTAACCCACAAGCGGGTCGTGCGCCCGTCGCGTTTTCTATGCAACTCAACCCAGCCAAGCAATCTAAGCCGCTCCCAATAAAGTCGAAATTCCATCGAACGAGAGGGCCGCCTCTTATTAGCTATACAGGCTATCAAAATTCAAGAAACTAGCTCTGTACGCCAGGAAGCACTGTTTATGCTGCATCTGAATCAACATTACGAGACCGGCTTCATGGCGAGATCTTTTGCGCTGAGAAACGTGTCAACAACCATAAACACCAAATGAAGAGGAACCACTCGCGTATTGGATTTCTCCATGGATCGACGTGGAATAGCTCCCCGACCAGCTCATATTGAAGCAATGATCAATATTCGTAATTAAAGCGTGGTTCTGTCAACATCCAAACTGTTGGTTTAATTGGGATTACAACTTCACTCGACGGCAAGATGAGCTCAAACCCAAATATTCTCGACATTATAATTAGTAGCGGGCTAAAAATGAGAATCTAAAAAATATTCAGGAGTGGTTTGATCGGGTGCATATTACTATCGCACTTGAAGATATCAACAACTTTGATGAGACAGGATATGCAATGGGCCTAATAGCTACTGCTAAGGCAGTTACTAGAGCTGAAATGACTGGTCAGCCCTTTCTTTCTTGTACAGCCAGGGAATCGAGAATGGGTGACATCTATTGAGTGTATCTTCAGAGAAAAAGTCCATATAGAGGGGATGGTATCAAACTAAGGCTTTACCACGCAATTGCAGGATTGAAATCTGATAATGGGTGGAAAACTAATCAGATTGGACTATAATGTCTTCAAAAAACTTTATTCCAGCTACAGATGGCTATATGACTGAAAAATATTAACAATCTGCATGCCTGCTCATTCATCACATCTCCTACAGACCCTTGATGTGGGTTGCTTCTCACCTTTGAAGCGGGCATATGGACGTCTGGTTAAGCCTGGACATTGTCCTTGGGTATACCCAAAAATTCACCCAATTACTCAACTTTTTACTAAATATAGTAATACCCGTGACTTGCATAATTTATGCAACCGTAGTGGTTTTTTGAGTAATTAACCTAGTAATCTAAAAAAGTATGGTAGTATCAGCTATATAGTGAAAAGTATACATTTTAACTGAATACACATCGAAGACCACTTTCTGATCTAAACTAATTTCCATTGATCGGAAATTCTTTGAAATTAACATACACTTAATTTACATTGTAGATTATCGTATAATAGCTTCTTGTAATATTATAAATGGTAAGTGATAAAGAGAGGCCTTTAAGATGGAAAATATCAAAAATAGCTTTGCTGCAAGTGGCCTGGTTCCTTCCAATCCAAAAAAGGGTGTTTTTGGCAGCTCAATATACAACTCAAGACCAACGTACGCAGAGTCCTCCAAGCCCAATGAATGATGCAATAAACTGGGTTCTCAGAGGGTGTGAAATCCATATGAATAATGCAATCCTTCTTTCCAGAGAAGTCCAGGATCTACGGGCTGCACATGAGAAGACGCTGCAAAAGCAGAATCGATCCAAGCGACAAATGGCTGGCACGAGTGGCCTGTCTATTCAAGGAGGCATAGAGCTTGTGCATTAGAGGAATAAGATCTAGAGAATTGAAGATACTGTACAGATGGAGACTTCGACATTCCAACCACATGTACGGGCGCCACCACAATGTTCTGATTGCAATTCTCTGGGACGTTAAAGGATTCAACTGTCTAGTCGCAGTAATAGTTAGCTTTCGTATATTAATACTATTCTGGATGTTTAAATTAGATATTTCGCTGTTCTTGGTCGGAAAGCGCGTGACCCGCTTGTGGGTTACGTTATGTAGCTCAGGGTGGCGTTTGAGTAAAGGAATAGAACCAGTTGATACCAAAAACTGCAGTAGGCCCTTGGGTATATTTAAATGATGTTTTTATTTACCCTAGTCTAGCCATCAATGGAAATATTCTATCTGGGAGAAAAGGGGAATATCTATCTAGCAGATCTTTGGGTTCTATAGATATTTGTATGACAGCATCAGTGCTCCATTTCCCGTCATTGCTTATATGGCCTTATTCAATTATTGATATGTTGGTATCATTTACCTATATCAACTTTGACGCAGCATTGAGCAATTATGCAATACCTCTTAGATGGATTTTCTCTTCGGACTATATTTAATATATTCGCTAATCATTAAGCCTTAGAATATTTTATGAAGCTAAGCAATAGATAGACTTTAGGTTTGTTAATGTATCGTGTATCGTTTTCTGTTCATATAATGAACTGTATTGATATCAATAGAATAAATAGATATAAGTTTACCTGTAATAAACATGTAAACTTAAATCTTTTTTTCAGTTAACTGTAGCTATGAGTTCTGGTTATTATTTGACTAATGACACATTAAGTATATATGCCGGGTTTAAAATACAACGTAATTTATTATACCTAAGCAATTAGTGGCTCTATCAATTTGAAAATCAAACTATATACCTTTTTAGCATAAGGATATGTTGTCTTTATTTTTTGTAGAAAAGAGCTGGAATGGTTGAGATATCTCAGGTTCCAAAGGTGCCATTTGCATGAGAATACATAAATCCGTAGTTCACTTGTGAAGTACGTAATTGAGTTAGCTTAACACATGCTGGGCATGCAGTAGTGTCTTACAATATGCCCATATAGCTCGCAGATATTAGATTCTCTAGTAACAATAATAATAGATTTACAATCTATAGACCTATACCAAAAAGAATGCATTTACCTAAACTTTTATCACCGTGCTTTCACTTAAGGCAGGCCAAACTAGCCTACAAATAACACGGATATATCAAAGTGTTCTCTATATTATTTAAATAGAGATTTCAGAACAATAGAAACTGTAAAATAGATAACAATGTATTTGTTTATTTAAGATTAAAAAATATTTAATTCGATCTCTACAATGCCTACTACTGCATTTATATGATTATATTTATATATAAAGATGAATAAGTAGAAAACCGTGATGACCCAATCCATCAAGAGGTAAAATCCGTATATTTGATAAGTAGAGCTATATGCGAGAATGATTGACATGAGGAAAGAGAAAGAAGGGATGGTGGGAGGATAGATTTTATCATCTAGTGATTGTTCCGTTGGGCGCTACACCATATTGGGTAAGCAGTGATCTCGTCCTTACCTGCATATCTCTCTTAATACCATGGTCCGACCATAGCAAAGTCTTATAGCAGAGCTCATAGATAGAAAAGAGTAATTTTGTATTCAAAGGTGATATAATCTATGTAGAAAATCTGATTGCTGGACTGCTGGTCTTTGGGTCTTTTGAAGTGAAGCCTAGCAGTGCGAGAATATTGAAGACGGGAGTCAGGTCACTCCCACTATAAAGTATGCCAGGGGCCCAGGGCCCTAATACATATTGCAAGAGTCCACACTGTGCTTGGGTGTCACCAACATATCTAGCCCTGATTCCCACGGAACTCATGTTTGTTGCAAAACGGGCCAATGGCCACGATCAATGTCAATTGACCCTGGGTTAATAAATTATGATAGGCATATGTTATTCATGCCCTGAGGCCCGAACCAAGTCTATCAATGGTAACTTACGACATACTCCTACTGGATGCACCGATGCAAATTCAATATTCAAGACCACTCTGGTAAAGGCCAATTGGTTTAGAGGTCAAATGTGACAGTATTTTTTGCTGGTACGTATGGTTAATATTGACAGGAGCATCAATTTAAAGAATCCCAAAGAATTGAGACAGCCTAGCCCCCTCCCCTCTTTTTTTTTTTTTTTTTTTTTGCGTGGTTCTGGGGTGGTGTTTGTGATTCTGTGCAGTTTTCGCTACTTATTAGGCCTTTCACTCCCGGTTGCTTGATTCACCGGCATATAGCTTCCTACGCATACAGTTCCAATTGTCCAGTTGAATGATCATTGAACCTCTAGTCATGGCCCTTGAAGCTCAATTTATTGTCTACGGAGTATAAATCTAAGCGATCATGTGGTCTTAGCCGGACCAAATTTGACCAAACACCGCGAGCGGCTTTGTACGTGTAGTATGACTCAATTGACATCGCTGCTTATCAATCACCATGCCCGAAAATTGGTACTACTAGTACATACTGCCCCACTTCCCCACTGTATTACTGATAGTCTTTTGCCACAAGCCTTGTGATAGCACATACTACTATTTCCTTTCCTTTTTTTTTTTTCATATCAACGTCGAAGAGCATTTACCCCCAGATTTTAGACCAACCGAAGACCCGTTTGGACCGACAAGTATACTCGCATACGTGTTCATTTCTGGACTGTTTAGTTATAATGGCGCCGTCCATTGCCCTTGACAACACGCCCGATTTTCCATTTGGCCAGTACACACCAGGGAAATCTCTCCTACTTTCTCCGCCGTCATTATCTTCGCAGCCAGATAAGCTCAATGCAGCCCTTCTTTCTTGTGGCCGAAACGCGACCGATCTGCAAATGCTCGATCGCCTGGCACTTGGCTTTGTGTCTTTACCGGATTTGACTTACGATAGTATCATTATCTTGGCTGATTCCGACGACACATTCACCGAAAGCCTAAAGATTCTTGGACGCGAACTATTTGCAAAGATTGTTAAATCACTAAAACCAGGAGGGTATCTACGCAGCCAAGGGGGAGCGCATGGATCGTTCGACAGTCTTTACCAATCTGAAGCAATATTGGCTGGGTTGGTAAGCGATAGTGAGAGGGGTTTTCAGAAGCCGAGTTCCGGACAACAGCAGGCCATACCGCTGCAACTTGGAAGGAAGAAAAAAGACCGCGGAAAATTGACAAATGGTTTTAAGGCCACTCAACAATCAAAAAATGATACCACAATTGAGGCAAACAAGTTCGACCAACCGGCTGGCGTTGGATTTATTGATTTCAGTGATGATTTGAACCCGGAATCTGTTCAAGATAACAATTCGCGCTCAGACGACGAGTTTATTGATGAAGATACTCTGCTTGGTGATGATGATCTTGGCCGTCCCATCGTGCAGCGTAAGTATTTCCTATAGGTTGCTAAGACCAATCTCTGGGATTTTCATCTACCTGGGATTTTCATTTACATTGCTAACTCAACTTTCTAATATCTTTAGCACCTGAATGTCGTCCCAAGGCCGGGAAGCGTCGGCGAGCCTGCAAAGACTGTACATGCGGCCTCGCACGGAAAATTGAAGATGAAGATGCTGGAAAGAGGGCCAATGCTGACAAGGCACTAGACTCCATGAAATTGGATGGGGATGAATTAGCCGAAGTTGACTTCACTGTGCAGGGTAAATTGGGAAGCTGTGGAAGCTGTGCACTAGGAGACGCATTTCGCTGTGACGGGTGTCCTTATATCGGCCTCCCCGCCTTCAAGCCGGGCGAGGAAGTCAGGCTATTAAATAATGATGTCCAGCTCTAATTCATTTATGAGTAGTTTCGGGCTGCAGCAAAGGCCATTGAGCTTGTGTGTTCTCCCACGCCTTGAGATTTGGGCATCTTGAGTAGATTTTGACTACTCATTTCCAATCCTTTTCTTGCACTTGGTTCTACGAAGTAAAGCTTGACGTTCCGGGTTTCATTCTAGTGCAAATCCGCGCGCGATCTTGTCCTCTTTGTAAAACCATCTGAATCTTGCGTAACGTAAGGCTTTTCTGGACGTAACAAGGAGATGGCAAAAAAAAAAAAAAAAAACCCTCTCCCCCTCCCCGAAAGTACTGCTCATGCCAAGTCTTTCATACTCCGCATATGTAGCATTAGTAATTCTTACCATTCGACCAATTAACCAATATAACCTTACCGCTGCTTCTCAAATCAAACACTATTTTTGCAACATCAATAACTTGCTCGCTCGTGGCTTTAGAGATCTGGAATTGTATATCGATTGTACTTTCAGTTCTTTTTAATTACTTGTCTGCTCTGAGATCCTTGACCTTCGACCCTTGATCTTAAGAGATTTGTTTAACGTGAAGACCGAGGCGCTGAACCTAGCCATGTCATTTTCCAATTTGGTCTCTGACATCGCATTCAGAGATGCTCATCCTGATGACCGGAGCTCTCAGATTTCCCATGCTCGGTCTCAAGCTACTGCTCGATCATATACAAGCACCACTGCCACCAGTGTCAGTATATCGGGTGATATCTCCAGTCAATTGCATGCTGGCTACAGTCATCCATTAAGTAGATCATGGCAGGCTGAGAGGCAATTGACAAAGGTATGCACTGTTTTGTATAATTGAAAATTTTTTTCTTTCTCTGCTTCTTCTGCTTGTCTCCTTATCAACCCTGACTTTGAATAGGAAATGCTCATCTACCCGCTATTTATTACGGACAACCCGGACGAAGAGGTGCCGATTCCGTCTTTACCTAATCAACATCGACGAGGTTTGAATCGCCTAGTTCCTTTTCTGAAACCGCTTGTTCAAAAAGGCCTGCGCTCGGTGATTTTATTTGGAGTTCCCCTGCATCCATCTGCCAAGGATGCACTGGGGACAGCTGCAGACGACCCTACCGGTCCGGTAATTCAAGCAATCCGCCTCCTTCGATCTCGCTTTCCTCATCTTTACATTGTGACGGATGTCTGTCTCTGCGAATACACGTCACACGGCCACTGTGGGATACTTAAAGAAGACGGCACCCTTGACAATGCACAGTCGGTAGATCGGATTTCGGATGTGGCATTAGCATATGCAACAGCCGGTGCGCATTGTGTGGCCCCATCTGATATGAACGATGGAAGAGTGCGCGCCATTAAATTGAAGCTGATTGAGGCTGGCATGGCACACCGTGTCCTGCTCATGTCATACAGCGCGAAATTCAGCGGTTGCTTATACGGCCCTTTTCGTGATGCAGCAGGCTCTTGCCCATCATTTGGAGACCGTAGATGCTATCAACTCCCACCAGGGGGTAGAGGGCTTGCGCGGCGTGCGATAAAGCGCGATGTTGGCGAGGGCGCTGATATCATAATGGTCAAACCTGCAAGCAGTTACTTAGACATCATTAGGGATGCGAAAGAACTTGCCGAGGATTTACCTGTTGCTGCTTACCAGGTTAGCGGTGAATATGCAATGATTCATGCGGGCGCCGCAGCAGGAGTTTTTGACTTGAAGTCAATGGCTTTTGAGAGCACTGAGGGCATCCTGAGGGCTGGCGCTGGTATTGTAGTCAGTTATTTCGTGCCAGAGTTCCTGGATTGGCTTTCTTGAGTGCTCTGCCCTTTGTAAATAGGGATCGCTCTCAGCATGGGCATATGGAAAATTGGCGGAATAGAAATTGATGCTGGATTTTTGCTTGTCACACGAAACTTCAGACTATATGGGTCGTACAGACTACTAAGCCGGTAAATTGTACCCATATTATTTCCATAATAATTATTTAAATATAGTGTACTCCGTAAACTGGAGATCTTAATCAAGGGTCTTGATATTTCTCCATCAATGGTCAGACATAGACAACACAACCGAAATCGGATATCTCTAATTATGTTCGTTTTGCGTGTAAATGCTACATATAACTTGGTTTTAGACCTTGAAATCCATAGGCAACGATGTCAGTTTTAACAACTTCCCCAGGAGCCACGTAGGCACCTCTTCGAAGGCGCACCCCAGGATAAATTGTACAGCCAGCACCGACATAACAATCCTCCTCGATTGTGACAGGACGTCCTTGATAGCGGCTTTGGGAGCCCTTTCGTTCTTGCATATTTGCATGCGCCATGGAGCTGAGTATAGTTACCCTGGGGCCTATCCACGTGTGAGCCCCAATGCTGATGCAACAGTCATCCACGAAAAGACAGTTCCCCGAAATCATTACGTCTTCACTGATATGGATGTTATACCCATAATGGCAATGAAAAGGAGCCTCAACAACAGCTCCTTGTCCAATTGATCCTGCCTGTCGAGAGGCGGTGGCACCGGAAGGTGAATTGACAATTGAGTTTGGAGGCACTAAAACCTCCTTGAGCAGGCGATTCTGCTCTTTTGTACTCAAACCAGTCACAGGGTTACAGGAATTATTGAATCGCCACAAAGAAGCTTTGCATCGTTCTCTTTCTTCCACCAAATGTATGTCGAACGGACGGTAAAGTTCGCCACGAATCATTTTCTCTCTTTCTGTTTCATCCCCTGTGACAGTGCGATTTGATAGTTGGTGCTCTATGCTGAGCGCCATTCTGGCTTGTGCTTGCGGGCTGCTGGTGTCCATGTTGTTGGCGTGCGCAGGTCGCTGATCGATTGTGCCCTGGAACAGTGGCACACTTGGTTTTGGATGAGTACCATGTGAAGAGAGCTCTCGGATCGATGGCACTACTTGATAGTCCGATTTTGTATGCTCGTCTCGAGAAAGTTCATGGATTGGCGGGACCTCCCGATAGTCGGTCTTGGCCAAGTGGTCCGAGACGTAAGTCGAGTGGCCTGCACCTGGCCAGACCCGCTTTGACCATGATGGACCACGACTGGATCCAACTCCAGTCGGACTGGTTGGGTATTGTGTAGTAGGTGTGCGGTCATTTTCATCGACAACAATAGATCTCATTTTCCCCGCCTCTAGCTGGTCCGTTAGACCCTGCTGTCGATCATGCTGCTGGCCCATATCGTGCATATAATGATTTCCCACGTCTGCGTAGCCTTCTTTGGATTGCAGAGGGACCGGCGCCTTTACATTGGACGGCTTTTGCCATGTACTCCGCGACGAATAGCCTTCACATAGAAACCCACCTCGAATGCAATTGTTGCCTGTCAAAGGGTGGTTAGAAAAAGAACTTAATATCGGGTTGCCATGAAAAAAACTCACAGGCAGGATGTTGCTCGTCGCACTTCTTCTTCCTCCTGCGGCAGGTCATACACCCGGTCTTAGTGCGATTGCTAAAAACGCGCTTTCTCTTCGGGGCTACCTGAACAGCAGTTTGCGACCGCTCTTGGGAATAAGTGGACAACGGCGAAGGCTGCTCGCCACTTTCTAAAGGGCGGTTAACTGACCCCCACCCTTTCTGAACCGCATCATGGCCCTGAGCTTCGCGCTGGAGTGCCTCTGCCAATTGCGCATCGGAGGCATCGATTTGTTGGGCACGCTGCGCTTGGTTAATCAGCTGAGAGTCGTAATCATTCCACGGTGCATTTGCTGATGGCGTCCGAGAACCCTCACCCGCTTCGGGCCGAGAGTGCATTGCTGGCGGAGTATTTTTTAGCTCAGGTCCTGGATGACATGTCGCTGGCCCGCTCGTGCCGGGAGGCAGCACATGCGAATCAGCACTGTCTTCCAGCCGGAAACCAGGGCTACGGGGGATGCTAGTACCGTGGTAGGAGTTTTGAGGATCCTGCTGTTCGCCTGACTCTGATCGTTTTCGCTTGTTTCGGTTGATGCTTGACTGGCCATATTGAGATGGGGATCCTTGTGGAGGCCGATCTTCTTGGTCATTCCCAATGCCTCCATTTTCTCGCGGCCGTTCATCCTGGCGGTACTGGGCATCATATCCGCCCTTCCCCCAAGCCTCTGACAATTCCCGATGTCCTTCGTTGCTCGGCGGGGGATTAGGAGTAGGTGTGTTTGCTCCAGGCACCGGTGGTTCCCTCCCATTAACGGCCGTGAATCGAGAAGGGCTTTGGTCAGAATTCAGTTCCTTCTCCGAATCCTGACCCCCATTCACAACTGCCGCAGATGCAACTGCACTCATATCGGACGAAAGAGTTATTAGGATTTCGTGCTCAGGCCAGAAAATAAAGGGAAAACTTTCTTGATCAATATTCTATGCAATTCCTTCTGCTGTGAATCGCGGGCGATTTCGTTCACGTCAGATTGCGCGACCCTAAGGTGTCTTCAACGAGCCCTCAGATTCTTGGGCTCGGACTCAACGCACCATGCAGGTGAATTGTACTCCCGGCGAGTAATGTATGAAGATGCTGCGTAAAAGTAGCACCACAATGTTGTTAGATGATGGACAACGTCAGGAATAATCCACGCAGATAGCTTTCCACGTCGTTTAAGTAGGTAGATAGATAATAGCCCACGCGATCTGAGGAAACCAAATCAGAAGCCAATAAGTCTATCAAAAGCCCCGCAAACGAACTGTCCAGTTATCCAGAGTTCATGCAAAGAAAAAGGGTCGATTGTCGAAGCGCGCAAAGACTATGATGGAAAGCGACAACCGCAAAACGCCAAAAGCGCAAGAAAGACGGGCGATTAGGATGAGACGGTGAAAAGTCGCAGTACAAAGTATAAGATAGTATGGAAATGCGCTTAGAAGCGTAGAGTGGAAAAAGGTCTTGCTTCCTTTTCCTTTTCTTTTGGCAATTTATTCCGTGCTCTGTATAGATTCGATGCTACTTGATAGTGGCGGTGGTAGTAACGCTAGATGGTGAATTTCGGATGCAGGATAACTATCATTAGGAACAGTAACGCAGGCATGTATTGAAGGAAAATTGATAGTGAGCAATCCAGTGGACAGGATAAGAAGAAGATAAGAAAGACGAAGTGAAGGCAAACGATAGAAAAATGAGATAAAAACGAAGAAGGGAAAAAGAGGGAAGCAAATAAGGCCTTCGAAAATAGAGGGGCGAAGGGGAAAAAGGCGTACTAGTTAATACACTGAGTAGAAATAAGCCAGCGCCTGAGTTATACCGCAGTGAAAAGAGCAAAAGGAGCAAAAAACCAAAGACAAAACCAAAGACAAAACCAAAAAAAAAAAAAAGAGAGAGAGAGAGAAAGGGCGCCTAGAATATCATAATACGCAGTAGGAAACCTAACTCCTAGAGGGGGGGTAAAGAGAGAAACCACCAATAGTCAGAAGCGTACGAGTACACAAGTTACAAGCCCCCCCTCCCCCCGAAAACAAACCAAAAAAAAGACTCGCGCTAGGCTGCGGCTGCCAGCTGGCTGAGCCGCTGAGGAAGCACTTGACTGGGCGAAAGTGACGTTGGCGCGCGATCGACAATGGCCGCGCGACGACACTGTTGACGCTGATTGGCTTCATCTTTCCACAGGACCCGGCTTGGTTTGGCCCCGCGCGGGTCAGCGAGTCTCCAGTTGGCTTGAAGGTTGGGCAATAGCGCGCTCAGGCGACACGCCACTCCCAGTCAAAGGAGGGGGATGGTCGGCTGTCGGCACGCTTGTTCCCGCTTCCCGCCTTCCCCTAATGTGACCGTCTTGTCTGTTTATTATTTATTTATATTATTATTTATTTTCTCTCTTTCCGCGAGGGAAGCGCGGCATGGCGCCCGACCGCGGGAAAAATTGCTTGCTGCTCAGTAATATCTATGTATACTACACACTATATTCTGAAGCTCTATTTATTATATAAGGTCACCTTTATAGATGATCTCTAGTTATCCGTATTATGTACTAATAAAAATACATGTGTGGCTCACTCTGCACTGTAGGGTCGCTTATTAAGGCTATGTGAGACATTTGGACGCTCGCCAAATTATTCGCCATTAACGCCGCAATGGATCGACAGGCGCGTTTACTCTGTATTTGTACATAGTACTCTGTACCTCCGTAGCATGAAGTATAGATTAATTTTTCCTACTACTACTGCTACTATAATTTGGTGTTGATGAATTTGCTCTATGAAATATTTCGTATGGAGTACACTGAATGATTTGAATGGATATCGATAATTCTTTATTCAAACATTTTGTACCTGAGCTTCTGTGCTCAAAAGGTAACACTGCATGTGTTTCAACTTATTCGAGCATTAAGAAGAGTAGTAGGATGGATTTCTTGGGTAGTCCGAATAATTTTTATCATGGTGATTATCCGAAGGAATAATGCACTTCACTTTGAATGTTATCCTTTTGTAGCAAATTTATTGGCTATGCATACCCCTGGTACGGAGTAACTACATAACCCTTCTTATCATTATGCTTGGGTAACTCCGTACGTAACTAAGTAAGTTAGAGCTGGATGACTAAGCATAGGCGAGCTTCTCTATCTCTTGATTGAACAATACCAAGTTCTTCACCGCCAGTGAGCCTGAATTGTATTATCCTTACACCCAAATTTGCGTCACTGTTAGACTACCTGCCATTTTGTTTGCTTTCCTTTTTGGGCGGTTGCTTAACTACGTACCTAGTACATTCCGACGAACCCCTCCAAGGAGCCTCAACCCCACCAGCCATTCTGCACGGTCCGAATTTACCTTGTACTCTGTACATCCTTCAGAGATACTTGCAGTTTGGGCTTCCTTAGCGTTATCTCCTCTTCCTTGATTTTCTCTTCTTTATTCTCCGCGCATTCTTTCTGGATCCCGGGTATCGTGTCGAAAATCAAGTTGTGCAAAAGGCACTATCGCCAAGTTTTGGAGCGGGATGTCTGTTTCCATACAGGAGTTGGACAACACTGTCCAGGCCTTTTATGAGGGCAAAGGGGATTTGGTAGGTAAATTTCCGTTTGATTCTAAAAGAGTCTACTTATTCTTCGATTCTGTCATGTAAATGCAAGTCGGATCAAGATTGCTGACATTGTCGTCTCTCAACAATAGCAAAAGCAAGCCCAACAGACTTTGACGGAAGTAAGGACACAGTGCACGACGCTCACTTGGAACATGCACATCTGACTGGTTGACCGAATTCAGTTCAAGCAAAACCCCGATGCTTGGTTGATCGTTGGGAATATCCTTCAAGAATCATCTTACCCGCAGACCAAATGTATGGCAGCCCATATTCCGGGGTAATGAATGAGAAACAAAAGAAAAGAAGAAAGAGCATGCTGATAAAAGGCAGATCTTGCTCTGCAGGTTTTGGACGATGTGATAATGACCCGGTGGAAAGTTCTACCTAGAGAACAATGCCTAGGTAAGTTGGCTTGCTGGAATACAAATCTCCTTTCATGATTCTAAATCTCTGCTTCAGGCATTCGGAACTTCATTGTCAATTTCATCATTGAGAGCTCTAAGACGGAAGAAAGTCTCAGAACTGAACGCGCGCTCTTGAACAAACTCAACCTCGTTCTTGTTTCCATTTTGAAACAAGAATGGCCGCGCAACTGGCCGACCTTCATCAACGAGATCATTGCATCTTGTCACACCAGTCTCTCCATCTGTGAAAATAACATGGCCATCCTTCGACTTCTGTCTGAGGAAGTATTCGACTTCTCGCAGGATCAAATGACATCCGTCAAGGCTAGGGACCTGAAAACTTCGATGACACAGGAATTCTCATCTATTTTCCAACTATGCTCTGAAGTTCTGGGTACTGCAAACCAAGCTAGCCTGGTCAAAGCTACGCTTGAAACGCTTTTGCGTTTTCTTAACTGGATCCCGCTAGGATACATCTTTGAGACACCCATTATTAACACGCTTTTAACGAGGTTCCTTGAAGTCCCGGAATTTCGCAATGTAACTCTCAAATGTCTCACAGAAATTGGGGGCTTGCAAATTGGAAGTCCATACAACTACGATGAGAGACTGGTGCATATGTTTACGGAAACACTTACTATAGTCTCCAAGACTATTCCGCTGTCAATGGATCTGAAGCAGGTGTTTTCAAAAAGCAACTCAAGGGACCAGGAATTTGTGCTTAATCTGGCCCTCTTCCTCTGCAGCTTCTTCAGCGCCCATCTCGATGTATGTGTCGAATTCTATACCCAGATTGATATTTTTTTTTGAGATCCGGGCTTTGCAATGCTAACACATACGCCTGTCAGCTTATCGAGAAATTACCGAACCGCGATTATCTTACCCACGCGCATTTCTATCTTATCCGTATCAGCCAGATTGACGATAGGGAGGTTTTCAAAATTTGTCTAGAATATTGGACAAGGCTGGTCCAGGAACTCTACGAAGAGATGCAGCAACTACCGATAACAGATATCAACCCCCTGGTGAGCATGGGCGTGAGCGGTCTTTCGAATGGGGGTGCACCGCATCCCAGCACTTTGGCCAATTACCCTCTTCGTAAGCACAAATATGAAGAGGTACTGTCAAGTTTACGTACAGTCATGATTGAGAAGATGGTGCGGCCGGAGGAAGTTTTGATTGTTGAGAACGATGAAGGGGAGATTGTCCGCGAATTCGTCAAGGAAAGCGATACAATTCAGCTTTACAAGACCATTAGGGAGTGCTTGGTTTATCTTACCCATCTCGATGTCGTCGATACAGAGAATATCATGATCGACAAGCTTGCCAAACAAGTTGACGGATCGGAATGGTCGTGGGCGAACTGCAATACTCTTTGCTGGGCAATTGGATCGATCTCTGGCGCGATGAACGAGGAAACTGAGAAGCGCTTCCTAGTCACTGTCATCAAGGATCTCCTCGGTCTCACGGAGATGAAGCGTGGGAAAGACAACAAAGCCGTTGTGGCGAGTAATATCATGTATATCGTGGGACAGTATCCTCGTTTCTTGAAGGCGCACTGGAAGTTTCTGAAGACAGTCGTGAACAAGCTATTCGAGTTCATGCATGAAACGCACGAAGGTCAGTTGCCTGGCAGCGAGTGAGGGAATTATATTCCATGCTAACCCACACTAGGTGTTCAGGACATGGCCTGTGATACATTCATAAAGATTGCAAACAAATGCAGGCGACACTTTGTGGCGCTCCAACCTGGGGAGAATGAACCTTTCATCGAGGAAATTGTTCGCAACATGAGGAAGATTACTTGTGATCTTTCACCGCAACAAGTCCATACGTTCTATGAAGCATGCGGTTATATGATTTCAGCCCAGGGCCAAAAGGGTCTACAAGATCGGTTGACCGAGAATTTGATGGCGCTTCCTAATTCTGCTTGGGATGCCATTATAGCTCAAGCGAACCAAGACCCTTCAATCCTCCAAGACGGAGAAACAATCAAAATCATCGGGAACATCATGAAAACAAATGTCGCCGCATGCTCCTCAATTGGTACTTACTTCTATTCTCAGATAGGCCGTATCTACCATGACATGTTGAATATGTTTCGAGCTTCTAGTCAACTCATCAGCGACGCTGTCGCCAGTGACGGTAATTTCAACCTGAATTTGGCGTTATTTATACCCAACAGCAGAGCTAACAGTTTCGTAGGCAACATTGCGACCAAAACGCCTAAAGTCAGAGGGCTCAGGACGATAAAGAAGGAAATACTCAAGCTCATTGACACTTATGTGCAAAAGACGGACGATTTGGAGATGGTCAGTGTGAACATGGTACCACCACTTCTCGAAGCAGTCCTGGTGGATTATAATCGAAATGTTCTCGATGCACGCGAGGCGGAGGTCTTGAACGTTATGACAACGATCATTCATAAACTACACGTGAGTCAATCATCAACTGAGATCGACCTGAAATTTGATTTGGTCTTACACATCGTTCTTTTAGAATTTGATGGAAGACAAGATACCGTTGATCATGGAAAGCGTTTTTGAATCCACGTTGGAAATGATCAATAAAGATTTCCACGAATATCCAGAGCACCGTGTCCAGTTTTTCAAACTGCTACAGGCCATCAACTTGTATTGTTTCCCAGCCTTGCTCAAACTTGATGCAACACAATTCAAGTTTGTGATTGATTCTTGCATGTGGGCCAGCAAACATGACAATCGCGAAGTGGAAAACACTGGCCTCGCGATGTGCCTTGAACTGATGAATAACATGGCCGAGACTGATGCTCAGACATCGAGTATCTTCTTCCGTCAGTTTTTCATCCCAATTTTGCAGGACGTGTTTTTCGTTCTCACCGACAGCGATCACAAGGCGGGTATGTATTTGCATTCACTGTCCCTTTTAAAGGGGGAAATGAAAAGGCCGAAAGCTCACTACTTTGTTTGTTTCCCTAGGGTTCAAATCTCAAGCAATGCTTTTATCACGCATGTTCTACTTCATTGAATCTGGCAAGGTGCAGGATCCTATTTACCCGCCTGATCAAGTCCCCCCGGGAACATCAAATAAAGAATTTTTGCAAGAATATGTTGCGAACTTATTGCAGACTGCCTTCAAAAACCTACAGGAGTGAGTTTGTAATACCTCCTATGAACGAAGAGTGTGCTAATTGTATTTCAGAATACAAATCAAGCAGTTCGTCATCGGCCTATTTACTTTCAATGATGACTTCAATAAATTCAAAACCCACCTGCGAGATTTCCTGATCTCATTGAAGGAGTTTGCAGGCGATAATGCAGAGCTCTACGCAGAGGAACGGGAGCAGGCTTTGCGTGATGCGAAGGCCGCGGAGAGAGACCGTGCGATGAAAGTCGGGGGCTTGTTGAAGCCATCGGAAATGGACCAAGAAGATGAGCTATGACTCGAGAAAGAACTGCGCTGCGAATTTGCGCAACTCGTATCAACTGGGGTTGCAAAACATCCGGAAGAGTCTGGGAACCCCACGGGAGGAGACTGGCTCGATGGTTGGTCTCTGTATGGGTTTTGAACTGGAAGGGAACCACTTATTTATCGTTCATTTGATTTTAGGTTCGGATATCTTTCTTTTCCTCGTTATGAACTACCGGCAACAACTCCCTTCTTACCCATCTTTCACTGCTAACGATTTGTGCTTTGTGTGCCTGGTGGCTGTTGAAACACAATGTGTGCATCTTGATGCATGATTAGTAAATACTCTCTTGGTTTTGCTTCTTTTTCTACTATTTTAGGTACTTGCAGCTCAACTAGTCCCCACAAAAGAAAAGATTGACATAATAATACTGTTTACTTACTAGCTATGTATTTAAACATTTGAAACTGCATTTTGATCAGGCGGTACCCCTGGTACTCCGTAGAAATGTATTTCATCATTTGCGGCAAAGGCGGTGTGGGCAAATTCGCCGGGAACTTTTTGTTATCATTCTCATCGGTGCCATATAATTCATAACTAACAATCCTATTCACGCCGAATACTAAGCTTGCAAAGGATGCCCCAAACTCGCCAAGTGCCGTCGCCTGCAGCATCAAACTCTCAAGTCCTCCAAGTCCCTGATGATCAATCTGCAATCCGCATCTCAGGCACATTGAGGCTGAGGGGGGATGATTCAAATTCCTCAAATATCAACACCGGAAACACTCCAAATCGTCATATCAGATGGGGCCAAGATGTTGTTGACAACGAAGGAATGGGCAAGAAGAGTTCCAAAGGTGATGAATCTTTCTTCATTACTTGCTTTAATTTCATCGTATTGGAACCGCTCATGTGGATAATGACTGAACTGATTGTAACTTAGTGTGCTGTATATATCATAAACCTCGACCTGTCGGTGAGAGCAGCTCAGAATCAGAGTCCTCTGATTCCGATTCCGATAGCGATAGCGAGGCAGATCGCCATCAAAACAGACAAAATCGTTCACAACATCATCTGGGTCACAGGGAGAGCTCACATCACCAGCACTCATCTCAAGAAGACTCAGAAAAAGGTCATACAGCCTGTTGTACAAAACATCATGGCAAGCAAGGAAAGCAGAAAAAGCCAAGCCCAAATGCTTATGAGAGAATGCCAAAACTATCAAAAGGCATCACAAGTCACAAGGCGCATAAATAATTATGGATCAAATTCCAAGTCTCTTTAGACATAGGAAGAGATTAGTCAATCCGCTTTTTTTTTTCAAGGCTCTTGAGAGCTGCTATTGCACATTTGATAAGGTAGACATGTGCATTCAGTATGACATTATTGAGTCAGTCAATCAATTTCCATCCTATCAAAGTGGATAGAAACCCTTCAATATGCCATCAGTCTATGTGAGATGCACATTTTCGGGGAATATAAGCAGTTTACTACAATTTAGACGGCATTGTAGTGGCCAGGAACACAATAGTGGTAGCAATGACAACAGCATATTCGTCCCCTAGTGTAGCCGAATAACTGATAGTTACAAAAACATCTCGCTGAAAAGGCACAAAAATAAAGCAAGACCAAAAGAAAGCTTTGGTATCATAGTTGTCAAAGGATTATATTTTATATCATCATGCTTTTTCTCCTGCTACCAGTACGTTGACCACGTCTAGCTTGCCTGCCATCTGTCCCTGGAACTATGGCACGTCCAACGTCTGTCTGGGAGTTCATTGATTGCGAACATGATCCTGCTTCTAAAGAAACGTTGTCTGATCTGGCCAGCGTAAATTCGTCATAATCCAATGCTAATGCATCTCTGGGGTTTACTCGAAATGAGTCAGTCGAACCAACACCACTCTCGGACGTAAGGCTTTGCCCCCTAAGGTTTGATGAGTGACGTCGAGCCTGCCTGGTGGCCAACTTCGCCGGCGGAGCGGCATTCCAGTGTGGTCCATTTCTCTTGGTAGTTCCATTTTCCAGAATAGCGGTACTATCTTCGCCATCGATTTGTTGATCATTGTGAATGCCGCAATGTCGTGTTGGGCGTGTCAGTGCCATTGCCTCAACAGAAGGGCCGTCACTGCTTGCAGGTAAAGTCTTGCGTTTCCTCTGGGAAATCGTAGTCATTGAATTTTCGGCGACCCCCTCCTGGGTTTCAAAAGAATGATTTTGGACACTGTCGGTTGTCTCAAAGTGATAAGAGCTTCGCATACTACTCGAATCCCCACTTCTTCGATCGTCTCCCCCATCGCTAGCATTCGCGTGGGGGCTTTGGATGTTCGACGTTCTTCGAGGATTACCACCCATAACTGCATCCGCAAACTCGTTCGTAGGTCGTCTCATTTTGTCTCTGAGGTTGGGCTCTGCATAGCTAACAACAGATCGCTGACGCCTTGTGGGACGGGTGGCACCCTGTGCATTAGAGGTTGCCTCATCTTCAGGTATTTCTGGCGCGGATGATGAATTATGTTCTGATTCTAGGCACTCAGTAGGATGTTTTGACCTGTCATCTTCTGGAGCTGGTTGATTAGCGTAATGGGCGAGCGGCTTCGTATCCATCCCACTTTCTTGGTGGCTCATTTCCCTTCCATTGGTCAAAGATATCCAGTCTGTATCCTCTATGTGAGCCTTGTCCTGGGCTTTTTGGTCCCGTAGAACCCGATCACGTTTTGAAGGAACTGCACTGATATTTGTGCTCTCTATTGTTTTCCAGTGGTTAGTTTCGATAGGCTTGCTTCGGAACATGAAAGGGATAAGTTGCATACTCGGCTCAAGCACTTTTCGCTTTGATGAACCACGATCCCTCGATCCTCCCTTTTTCTCTACCTGGGTTTTAGATGGTGAAAATTCGTCATATATGGATGTGTGTTGATTTTCCGGGCTCTGTAGATGACTAGCTCGGCTATATTGAAAATCATCATCACCATCATCTGTTGTTGCCGATGAGAAGAGATCGGCTTCTTCCGAAATAAATTTTCGCTTGGCTCCTGACTTCAATGAGAAGTTCACGTCGTGATGCATAGAGACCGCGTCAGGGCCGAAGGCACGTTCCGTCTTGTTCATTGCGACAGGGCTCGGTTTTCTCTTCTTTCTCGTTTCGAGAGTTGGAGGAAGTAGGGTGTCGGTCTCTTCAGCATCGGTGTGCATTATCTGATAATCAGCCAAGCCTTCTGGCAGCTCTTGATTGAAGTGAATGCGTTCTTCTTTCTCAATGGGTGTGACTTTCTCTATATCAGGCGATCTTGGAGAACATTCCTCATTCTGAATGATGTCGTGCAGCTCCTGAGAGCTTCCAAAGAGTCAGTCATATTCAAGTGGCGAAGCAATCAAAGACCTAACGCGCATTCAATATATACGTACTCCAATGTCTTCCGTGGGTAGCACTTGTCTTCAAGGATCACTGGAAGTTTTCCATCTTCGGCGGCCGCATTGTATTCAGCATCCGTTGCCCTGCGCCTCCAATCCAAATTTGACAACCGCGAATGCTCTGAGTTGGTAGAATCTGTTCGTCCGTCGTATAGCTTGCCGAATCTGCGTGGCAGCGCCCCCAGATCCGTCACCAAGCTACCAAATTCTGCAAGTTTGCTATCTAGCTTCGCTTTGATGTCATAGACACCATCGTGTAGCATTTTGGCTGCTTCATATCTTTCCAGCTCTTGACTGAGAGATATAGTCTGCTCCCGGAGCGATACATTTTCAGACAGAAGGTGGGAGACTTCGGATTCAAGGCTGCGAATGCGAAGGGACTGTATCGAATTGACCCGAGCAATTTCGCGATTTTGCCTCACAAATCGTCGTTTAACTAGAAGAGCGGAAGAAACTGTCAGTTTCATGCGTAATCTCCCGTGATAGACAGAGAGAAAGCAATGCTCTCTTTCTCGACTCACGAATTTCAATAGATTCGGTAGGAGCAGTAGATTCATTTAATCTAGCCATGCTTGAGAGGTCGGCAGTGATTGACTGCCCGTCCCTATCCGGACGCACGATCTAGGCAGATATAGTTAAGGCGCTCAAACTCTTTAAAAAAGAGATGCAACAAGGGAAGCCGTCAGGTGAGGGGCATCAGTCGGTTTTGTTGCTGTGAATATGGTAAACAGAAGAAGATGGCGCTTTTCGTGGTCGGGGGATACGAATTATTGGGCCCACACTCCACGCTTGTTGACATTTGACCATATTCGGAATAGTGCGTCCACCTGGTTGTTTTGGGAAAGCGGGACCTCACAATGCTGTAGTACTCCCGTCCGTAAGGCGAGATCTCCAATCTTAACCATCAACCCTTTCTCCTATGACATACTATTATATATGTATATTCTTTTGATCCAATAAATTGAAATACTCATCAGTACGGCCCGTGAGATTGGAGGAGCGCTACACTGCTCATTTCAAATTCTTTTACTTCGTACTGCGAACATCATCAATAGATTGCCCAACTTGAAATTTCCCAAAAACCACCGCTCTGTGACGCCCATTTACGATATAGCATTTGTGACTATTAAGGAACCATGACTTACACGTCTCGACCGACGATGCTACCACCGGGGAGCTCAGGGGCCTCTCTTCGCCAACCGAGCAATCACCATGCCATTTCTCAACAGCAGTCATCTGCTTTAGCGATACGAATAGCGTCCAAAAAGGCAGAACTTGAAAACCTGAGACATCTGCGCGATTTGAGTGCTATATTAGCAACGCAGATGCAAACTCTGGAGTCGAAAATAGGGACGTTGAATGATGGCACAGAAGGTTTGTATGATATCCTTCATATAAGCAATCTTGTCTCTGGATGACGGTCCGGCTAATATAATATCTTACTTGCTTGGCATCAGCGGTTGCGTGCGTTCTTGCGAATTGGGACAATGTCTTACGAGCCATTAGTATGGCGTCGTGTAAGTTTTGCTTCATATTCTTTCGCTATACAATTGTATCAAAAACGAAACTTCTGGGGCATTATTCCTAACTATCTCTTTCTGAATACTTAGCAAAAGCCGTTGATCTTAAAGATTCAGCCGTTTCTTCTGAAGATGTCGGTGACAATCAAGCTGAGACTCCGCTACCGGCGACCCTTGTCCGAATACCTGCGGAATCACAAGAAAAGACAAGCGAATGAAGCAAAATATGAGTCCCAAAGTCTGCAAGGCCTTCCCTTGGCCCTCCTTCCTTCTTTCTTCTTTTAGTGGTCTCTTGAGTGACTCAATTACCTTTTCTCCTATCCTATACTACGCGTTGTCCGCGCTTCTTATAGGTAGGCTTACTAGTGACTCGGGGCTAACGAGGGTGATCCGTAACTCCATGAATGCCGTCTCGAGGGATATCTCAGAGAGGCTACGGACGACCTGAGTTCTGTAAGGCACTCTAAAAAAGGTTGCTTTCTGTCGATAGCTCTCGCGTTTGCAATCAATATATGATGTTCTTTGACGGACAAAAGAGGAATGGAGGAACTGCATTTGTCAGATTGAGTTGCGTATCCCTACGGGTATTCGGTTATTATGTCGGGAGGGGGTGGAATAACTAGCGACAGCTGCTTTAGTAAACGTCCTATGGTTAGAGGGCGATATGCGATTCAGTCTGAGCCCGGATTGTACTCTGTACAAATTACCCGGGTATTGATAGGAAGGATCGGATATACGTACAAACATGAAATATTAGCCAGTAATCATCTGAAAACAGTGAATGAAGCTGATGATGTTATCTTTTGCCATCTCCACCAGCGTCAAGGTGGTTACCATACTCAGCAGTATGCATGGAAATGATGATCATCCAGCTACTGTTTGGTTGATAGATTCTTCAGCTAATGGATTATCTGGTGATAGTCCTGTATACCCATTGCTATTAAGGATGAGCAGCTTGGGAGCCCCCTTGTCAGCAATTGTACTGCTATGTACATGCGATTCTCTCATTCTGTGGTTGAGGAGAGGAATGGTTATTATATATAGAATAATACTTTCTTTTATCGATGGGTCGAGAAGATAATACGTTTCTGACTGCGCTGATGATCCCGGCCAACTATGGGACTGTAGCACGGAGTACTTACTACTAGTACTGTGCACATCTGGGGACAGCTAGTGCGGGGAACGAAGTTACTACTTGGAAAACCGTTCAAACCTAGGTATTATTATTATGTATCATTACACACTGCCATGAACATCCTCTCCTACCAGATGAGGGAAATGTCGGCTGCGCGGAAAAAACTCAGCTAATTCTCTGGTGGAGCGGGCGTCAACATACAATGATCTAGACGGTTTAATACATAGTACGTACTAGTACGCAATTTATCATCATTTGGATTGGTTTGGCCTTATTATAGAATACATATGGGGTGCAAATGAGCAATATGCTCTAATCTGTAACTCTTTGGATTGGAAGACGGAATAAGGTGCAAAAAATATCACATTAACACACATGACCGCGAGCATGAAGGCAATATTGACATGAGTTTTTTTTTTTTTTTTTTTTTTTTTTTTTTTTT
>NW_024467322.1:245910-248019 GCF_000600275.1 Aspergillus ruber CBS 135680 | reverse complement strand
TTTTTTTTTTTTTTTTTTTTTTTTTTTTTTTTTTTTTTTTTTTTTTTTCTGCAGTATCATTATCATTATCATGTTTGTACAACACAAACAATGGTCTCTTCATGTCTGTATGGAATCATAGTTTCAAGAGTATTCATACATGTACAAGTATATCTGCATATGTCAGTTATTTTCCCCCTGACTTCCACTCTGGGACTGCTGCATGATCAGTTGACAGTCAATGAATGGCAGTGTATCGAATGTATCTCTGATCTCTGCACTTAACAGGATGTTAAAGTTCCAAAACATTTGTGGTAAAGAGGCCGCTGCGCACATCACCCGTCCGGGCCTCTTTTGGTACTCCACCCCGGTCCTCTGGCAGGCAACTTGAATCGCAAATCCCCACATTGAGACTGCCTCTCAGTGGCACAGATCGTACGATAACACCATTTGCCCCACTAGTTAATCCACAGTGGATTGCGTGACTGGGCTTGAGTGGTCCAAACCCCATTCTCTACTCATACCCAAAACAGTCAAAACCCCTCGTTTTCTCTTCGCTTCCCCCCAAGTTCTCTTGAGATGAAAAAAAGCGTCCAATAGAATCGTCTTACCCACAATACCCTCAATTGAGACCCACCCATCCGAAAAATAGTACGACCCAACATCCATCCATACAGACCGTCCATCCATACCGTATGACCTGAAGATTCACCTTATATACCTGGTAGGCTCCATTCTAAGTACAAATTTGTACTCTAGAAGCCCAGTACCTACCTATTTTTCCTATTTTTCCCTCTTTTCCCTCTCTTTTTTCTCTCTCTTTTTACTTTCTTTTTTATCCTCAATTCTTATAACCATCTATCTCTTTTTGATACCCTCTCTTGTTGCTTTGTTTTGTCCTCTTTGTTTGTGCACTCATACCATACATACAATTGCAACAACAACTCATCTCTGATCCTACGGAGTACCAAGATTCGATTTCTTTCTTTTCTTCTCCTTGTCCCACATTTGCAACAGACAAATCCTCTTGTTACAAGTTGCTTGACACTCTCCCATCCTCTGCAGCACACTGTTTCTAGCGTGGCTCCTGTCAGAGTACGACTTGGACATCAGACAGACACAAACAAGGGAAAATCCTGCAAGTGGAGAGTCTACGAGGCAAAGGAAAAAGGGAAAAAAAAGAAAAGAAAAAAAAAAGAGGAAACAAAGGGATTTGATTGCTCGACAAGATCTTTTCAACGTTCCTTTGTTGCCAACCTTGGGAGGTACACTATACATACCTTACTTATATCTACCATCCTCGACCACGTCAACCTCCGTTTCACGAGCTTGGTTTTTCTGCCTATTCATCTTGCCTATAAATTTACACACCATACGGTTGTCTTTTTCCATCTTGGAAGCACACTTTACCACTTTATTTTCTGTCTCGTGAATTGCATGACTCGTCTCTGAATCCGGATCGCTCCTCTCTATATTTCTATTCATAATTTTTTTTTTCTCGACCACTACAATGGCCACCGAATGGTCTCTAGATTTTTGTCTGGTCTGTGATCGACAGACTCTCGGAGGCCCTTATTGCTCTCAAACTTGCAGACTAGCAGAACTGGATCTCGTTCCATCCGAACAATTACATCCTCCATCCAAAATAACCACAACCACAATCAAGTCCTCCCGTTCGCATTCGTCACGATCCTTGTCACCTTCTTCATCACAAACATCCCTCTCATCGCTACGAAGTAATGCCTCATTGAACTCCGCCCTGTCGAACCAATTCCAGAGCGAATTACGGGATTATGCCAGTTGTTTCGACCAGGTCCGCGATTTGAAGCGACGGATGACCTCATGATGCAATTCCATGCTACGCCTTATTCATCTTGTCCAAAGGGCAAACTCGATTCATTTCTATCCCTGTTTTTTCTACCACCATCTTCGGCAGACTGAAATAGCGTTGTTTTATTACCTTTTACTAAAATTCCCTGTGATCATAATGGAGTCCCCGCTCTCATTTTTCTTTTTTGCTTTCCCCAGGGCTCACACGTGTGAATGTTTGGGCATAAAGATACCTGTATTATGGAGTTTGTTGTCTATTAATAGCTAATGCATTGATGCTGACACGAGAAAAAAAAAAAA
>NW_024467322.1:162864-245810 GCF_000600275.1 Aspergillus ruber CBS 135680 | reverse complement strand
AAAAAAAAGAAAGAAAAAGAGGAATTTAAGTAAATTTAAAATATATAAAACATAAAATAAGCGTTGATTCCACTCTTTTTCATTTGGGAAACATAACTAGGGCATCGGCACAATCTCTTTCTGCCCGGTCTTGTAAAACTACAGACGAAGCCACTCTAGATTCAAGGCTCATACTTTCCCTTACCCATGGATACTCGGTATTTCCTCCATCTCCCCTAGACTCTGTTTGGGCGTCAATTCAAAGTTCTAGCGACCACTGATAGAAAACGGATCATTGATGGCGACAACGAGTGTTCCGTGCAAGAATGTAGTTGTGTTCAGTGTACCAACATTGCCACCATAAAGTCCACTCCAAGGCCGTTACTCCGAGGCTTGGTATATAGGAAATGAATATCATAACGCATATCATAACGGATCTCTTAGAGTGGTCAACATATCTCTGCTACTCTGGAACACTCGATAACAGGGCCCGCAATCCACATCCTCAACAAGGGTATCATGATCTCTCTCTGGTCAAGTAGACACTAACCTGATGATACGTTTTGTAAAAGATAGCACACATCTCAAGCGGTTGTTTAACCTGGAATACTTTCCGGGAAACGTTATTCGCGAGTGCAAATGGTTATGGCGGCCAGAAAGATCGAGCAAGTATACTCTACTATACTCTAATATATTCCAATCCGAGGCGTCTCTCCTTAACTGTAAGGAGGTGCAATGAGTTACACCCCACCACAATGCAAATCATCCGGGGTTAATTTTGGAACTGACCAGTTATATAAACACAGTAATTTGGTCCAGGCCCATAGGCCTAGTCATTCAGCATTACATTTCTCATGACATATATTTATATAGTATATTGTCTTTGGCATGCTTCGCCTAAGATAATCTCTAACGTTTCAACATCTTTACGTACGTGCCAGGCCTATCCGAAGCGCTTCCTCGTCCCTCGGAACAAATTTGACCTTGTACTTCTTAGGAATCGCAACCAAGCTAGTAGGATCCGAGTTGCCATAGACAGGGTGCCATTCAGCGTCGTCATATGGTTGAATCCGGAAGCTTCCGAGCGTTCGCATGAAAACCAAGTACAGTTCACGGTTGGCGAGCAGCGAGCCTGCGCACATGCGATATCCCATCCCATAAGTGAACATTGGTGCATCAGGCTGCTCAAACCATCTTTCCGGCCTGAATTCCTCGGGGTCGCTCCAGACTTCGGGATCTATAAATTGTATTAGCATCTCCTCATTCATGTCCAGAATTCAGACCCTGAAAAGTGGAGCATAACTAACCCATATTACACGCCCACGAATTTAGGAAAAAGACGGTACCCTTTGGAATTACAACACCCTCATATGTAATCTCCCTGATGGAGGTTCGGGGAAGCGCAAGACGAAGGACCGTGTAGTATCTTTGGAATCCCGTTAGCTTGGGATTTGGTGTACAAAAAGCGACAATTTACCTCAGGCATTCTCTGACAAGGGCTGCAACATATGCGCACTTCTGATCATCTTCAGCGTCACAAATGGGCTGTCCATTTCTATGTAACTTCTGAATTTCCTTAATGGCTTTCTCCTGAATGTCGGGACGGTGAGAAAGTAGACAGATACTCCAGGCGACGAGAGTGGTAACCGTGTCAAGGCCACCGGAAAGCATGGTCAAGCTTATGGAGGTGAGCTCTTCAGAGTTCAGTTTCGCTTCTTTGTCCAAGATGACATTGGCCTGGATGCAGGGTTTGTGGGTTCCCTTCTCCATTCGATCGTCCAATTGTCGGTTAAGACCAGTAAGGTACTTGTCCCGGCGGTCTCGCATTTCCTTGGCCTTCTTGGAATTCGTATTGAAAGGGTTCAACCGCAGAAGAGGTATGTAATCCTGCAAATTGCCGGTGGTGCTTCTGAATTTGCTGATCTCTTCCTCGACGTGGGTGATCTCGTCAAAGAGATCCTCCTCCTGTGATGCTACTCGCACACCCCAGTTGAGCGTCAAGGCCAAGCTTAAACTGAGCCGTTGGATCATAGCCATAGGGTCGACAGGAGTACTTCCGCCATTTCCGTATTTGAGCAGCTCTTCGACGAATGACTTTGTTTCAACATCCAAATGCTGAACATAGCTATCCACGGATGGCCGGTTAAGAGCCGACGCGGCGCCTTTTCTGCGTCTCTTCAAGGACTCGCTGTACGGAGATGTACCAATGGTTGTGCCAGAAGTATTAGAGACAATCTGGGTTTATAATTGCTGAGTCTGCCAGATCTAATGATACAAAACATGAAGGACGAGAACGAGGGATGGGAGGCTCACTTTGTGGAACGTATAAAACTCGGGCCTTGAACTGAGTGCTTGTGCATTCTGCCCAAAAATTACCTTGGCAGCGGCAGCTGAGTTTATAACAAGAACGGGAACATTTCCCAGCTGGATCTGATAGACAGGACCGTAGGTTTTAGACCAAATACGGTATTGCTCGGCAGCATTTTTGCGGATCTGGACAAGGTTGCCAATCAAGGGCAAGCCACGGGGGCCTTCTATTCCTTTGACACGGGCAGATGCGCGGACGAACTCATTGAAGATGACATAGAGAACAGGAACGAGAGCGATAGCTAGTCCCGATGATTGCAGGGGGGACTGACTGATATTGGACAACAAAGAGGATAGAGCGGCCGCTATCGCCATGGTGTTTTATTTCGTCAAGTGAGTGTTCTGGGATAGATGGCATTTTGTCTTTAACACACAGTGGCATCGGCCGTTCCCTTATAGAGCACCAGTGGGTGGTCTGCATTTTCGCTTGTTCTCTACGAGAGGAACATTTCCGTCCCCTCGAAGCTCACCCGGAGAGTAGAGGCATTGGATCAATTCCCCGCATGATGACTAGCCAGGGACAAAATTGGCTTCCCCAGCGGTAGGCGAGCAAATGTCCATTCTCTCATTCGCTGCCATGGGTGGTGTAACTGTAGCTGTAACAGCCGATGAGATTCCGCACTCGGAATTCTTCCGCAACCCCGGATCTCTGGCAGAACTGGATTCCGCTCTCGAAGCCTATACATATCTTGAGGTGATGTATTTTTTTTTTTTCACCTTGAATCGAAGATTATGGAGCCTGCGGCAATTTGCATTCAAACAGCCCGTCAGACCTATTAAACCCTTTGCAGTGCCAACGTTCCCTATATCTCGACTATGTATACGCAATCAGCGAGCAAACAGCTCCAACATATCTTGGTATGAATTGTGATAGCCGACTGGGTGCCTAGTCAAAGTACTAAAGAGGTATAGATAAGCAAGGAAAGTTCGATTCTTTACTGTCCATATCAAAGACCAAACTCATAACCAATCAGGGCCTATCCAGTGCCTTGGTGACAGTACAGGCAACAGTGGGCAATGAACGATCAGGGCTTAAGTACAATATCGTTAGGGCTATTTTGTCCAGAACTTTCTGCATTTATCTATCAATAACATCAATGCATTCAATTAGATAAAAGGGTTACTATGGCAGATAAAACTGCTTCTTCGTGCCCAATGCTCGTTTCATCGACCGAAGTTCGGAGACTGATGTACACCACGTGACGGCGATCTACCCCACCGCCCAGATTGAGATGTTCAGGTGATATTTTTCTTTTTTGTGCTGTGGCCCAGGAGAGATTCTAGATCACCAGTCCATTTAGGGGTCAGGGGTTTCTAGAAGAAATTCTCCATTTGTTATCATTAACGGTAATAATTCTAAGAGCAGAAATCCAAAGTTGATTTATTGCGGCGACAAGCCAGACAGTGCATTATTATCATTCTACATGATTATTAACTTGGGACAAATTTAGATAGGAAAAAACAAGTGTTCAGTGGGTTATGACTGCATTTCCTCGTCATCCGCTGAATCCGGATTGCAATTGGCAGTGGGCCTTGGCATTGTCAGTCTTCATAGCTTATGAAGGAGAATAATGATAATAATGTTTGTTATCGGCGAATACACATTACGCCATGTATCCGCAACTGGTGGGCCGAGCCAGACAACTGGAAGACCTCAGTAGAGTACTCGTAAAAGTAGAATAATAGTGAACTTAACATCTCGATAGATTGTACAAAGTGAGAAGGAAAAAAAAAATAGCTATATCATGCAGAGTATTGCAGCGCTATGGAGTTGTAGTACATACTCTTACGAGGCTAGATATGCTCGATACATACCGCAAGACAAAAAAGGGACTATCTTTAAATAGGTTGGGGGGAAAGAATGGTACAGGTGACCTCGTCTACTGTTCATGTGACCATCCACGGGATGCGAATTAAACTCACCGCCTGCCCAGACTGAGCTGACCAGAAAATCTCTGCGTGTCACATGGCGGCCCAGCTCCGGAGTTCGGGAGCCATGTCCGACCATCTGGAGGGCCCTCCAGCGCCCACGCCGGGGGCTGCCGAGGCCCTGATTGGTGGGATTCCGCAAGCGATACCGTCATGGTGACCCGCCCCCAATGGAGTCCCCGATGACGCTATGGACAATCCCAACAGGGAAGTCCAATATTACCGGGCAGGCTGTTGTTACGGAGAATGTACCTGGCCAAGGAAGAATACGAAGAAGAAGTCAGGATGGAATGGAAAAAGAAGAAAAGATCTACTGGAACCTGTTTTTTCTTTTTTCCTTCTATTCTCCCACCCTACGTATAATAATACTTACTGTACTTCCTGCCGTGTTGCTTGCTGTACTAGTTAGTATTCTCAAACTGTACAGCTAATCCTCCCTCGATTCCTGGGTCATTCACTCCCAACACCCTTCCTTCTCTCCTTCCCTCCACCAACCCCCTTCCTACTTCCGCTATTATCTTTTCCCTCCTTCCTCCTTCCTCGCTTATTTGCTCTACACAAATTGCAACCCACCTCATTGATTTGCACCGGTTGCTCCTCTCGACTTGACACGTCTATTCTTTTCCCACCCTCCCCACTCAACCAAGACTGCAGGTCAATTCAGGATACCGTGGCCTCCGTCACTGTCCTTAAACTTTCCTCCGAAACAAACATTGACGTGCTGTAAAAAAGAATAGTCCTATCGCTGAATTGAGTCCATTGACTCTCCAGAAACCCCTCCCAAGGCCAGATTCACCATGACTTCGCGCTTTTCTCGCAGACTCGTGAAACCCCTCCTTTACACCTCGGCTGCTGCGGCAGCAGGTGCTGGTGTTCTATACATTTCCTATCGCCCTCGCAATATTCCTGGATTGGAAGCTCCCGCAGTGCCGCCGCCGGGTTACCGTGAAGGAAAACTAATTCCGCCTAGTTTCCCTGTGATCAAGTCCCGCTTGGAGCAGATTGAAGAACTTAAGCGCCATTCGAGCAATGATAACGATTACGACCTCCTTGTCATCGGTGGTGGTGCCACAGGATCCGGTATTGCTCTCGATGCTGTAACTCGAGGATTGAAGGTGGCCATTGTCGAAAGAGATGACTTCAGTGCCGGTACCAGTAGCAAGAGTACAAAACTTGTGCACGGTGGTGTCCGTTATCTAGAAAAGGCTGTTTGGGAATTGGATTATAACCAGTGAGTAGTCTGTCTTTACAGCACCTTTTTGAAAGGGAAAAAGATGCTGATACTTGCATTTCCTGTCATACAGATACAAACTCGTTAAGGAGGCCTTAAGAGAACGGAAATACTTCTTGAACACCGCTCCCCACCTTTCGAATTGGCTCCCGATTATGGTCCCCGTGCAAAAGTGGTGGCAAGCACCGTATTTCTGGGCCGGTACCAAATTCTATGACTACCTGGCCGGTTCGGAAGGTATTGAAAGCTCTTACTTCCTCACCAAGAGTAAAGCGATTGATGCATTTCCCATGTTGAGAAGAGACAGTGCGATTGGTGCCATGGTCTACTACGGTATGCACTCAGTCTGGTTTTTCTTAATGTCTACCAAGTTACTAATATGTTCGTCGCATAGATGGTGCTCACAATGATTCACGCATGAACGTCTCTCTCGCCATGACGGCTGCGCTGTACGGTAGTACTGTTGTCAACCACATGCAGGTCACTGGTTTGACCAAGGACGCGTCTGGTAAATTGAATGGTGCTCGCGTCAAAGATGTCATTCCCGGAAAGAGTGGCCCAGAGGCTGAAGAATTCACCGTTAGGGCCAAGGGCATCATAAACGCAACTGGCCCCTTCAGTGATTCCATCAGAAACATGGACGAGCCTGGTATCAAGGAGATTGTGGCTCCCAGCTCTGGTGTCCACGTCATCCTTCCTGGATACTACAGCCCTGCTGATATGGGTTTGATTGACCCGTCTACATCGGATGGTCGTGTTATCTTCTTCCTTCCCTGGCAAGGAAATACCATTGCCGGTACGACCGACCAACCCACAGAGATCACACCTCATCCTGAACCATCGGAACATGATATCAACTGGATTCTCAACGAGATCCGTGGATACTTGGCTCCTGATATCAATGTTGAGCGGAGCGATGTCCTCGCCGCATGGTCCGGAATTCGTCCCTTGGTTCGCGACCCCAAGGTGAAGAGCTCGGAAGCATTAGTTCGTAACCATCTCATCACTGTCTCTCCCTCAGGTCTGTTGACCTGTGCTGGTGGAAAGTGGACTACTTACCGTCAGATGGCCGAAGAAGCGGTAGATGAAGCGATCGATGTGTTCGGCCTCAAACCCCGTCACATGTCAGATGTTCCTGATATCAGTGGTGTTGGAGGCAGTGGCCTCGTTTCGGACGGTGCGGTTCTCGATGGATCTTGCCAAACCCACCAGGTCCGTCTTATTGGTGCACACGGTTTCTCCAAGACTCTCTTCATCAACCTGATTCAACACTTCGGACTTGAAACCGACGTGGCCAAGCATCTCACAGAGTCCTACGGTGACCGTGCTTGGCAAGTTGCGGCCCTGTCATCCCCTACTGAGAACCGTTTCCCCGTTCGGGGCAAGCGCATTTCCGCATTGTATCCCTTCATTGACGGCGAAATCCGCTACGCCGTCCGCCATGAATATGCTCAGACCGCCGTTGACGTTCTTGCTCGTCGGACTCGCTTGGCATTCCTGAACGCCGAGGCAGCCCTCGAATCGCTTCCCAATGTGATTGATGTGATGGGTGAAGAGCTGAAGTGGGATTCTCGCCGAAAGGACGTTGAATTTAAGGAATCAGTCCACTTTCTTTCTTCAATGGGTCTTCCCAAGACTTTCCTTGACATGTCTAGAAACGATGTCGAAGGCGGTAAGGTCAAGGATGTCGAGATTGCTGAGCGAAAGACATTCTCCAGAACTGGTGAGTATTCTCTATTGTCCTTGTCTGAATAATCGGCTAACATATCCAGAACCCCCGGCGGACATGTTGGAACCTGATGTGCAACTGAGCATCGCAGGCCCTAAAGCGGCAGTTTCCCAAGAGACAACCCCAGAGTCGCCCAAAGGAATTAACCCTGAATCCCCAGCAAACAAATAGATGTGCTATAGAATGATCTCTGTATAAATAATCCAACTTGTATTATCTCCAGTTTCGTTTATTCCATGTTTGTCTAATTTTCTTGGGGTTTTGTAGAGTTTGGCCTGACTGCAAGGAATTGGAGAACAAGACAAGGAGTCTACCCGCTTCTGGGGCAGTCGATGTTATTCCTCCAGACAAGTGTGATTGCCCGGGCCACCTCCCCTATGACTTTTTCTTGCCCCTTGCCTCGCTTCCTTCATCGCCATTACGAACATACAACAGGTCCATTGATAATAAGCATCCAGAACATATCTCTTCTGTCTTCCGTCCCCCCAAATTAGCTCCCTCTGCTTTTGTAAACACTGCTATATCCACAATGGCTAAGACATTGCATTCGACATTTGAGTCGAAGCCTAGTCGAGAAATTTACTTGTCAGAAAATACGCAGAATCCCTTTGGAAGTGAAAATGGCGCTGCTGTGAAATACAAAATCATGACCTGGCGGTGAATCTTATGAATCTTACAGCATACATCTTGAATTCATTGTCAATTAAGTTTAAGTCTTAACACTGGGATGGAACCTTCTCTGCTAAACAAAGTTACATAGTTGGGGCGAGTAAATCCGATTTCTACTAGTCATGATTGCAGAAACTACATCTCTAGTGATTCACTTTTCAGAGCACTTGCAACGCTTGAAATTCAACCATAGAATGATTTCCTTGTTCCAAGCAACGAGCCTTTGCTAGTAATTGTCAGAGGAGTCTTTGTTATCATTGGAATTGGTATCCTTACGACGTACACTGGACTCATCATTGGCCAGGTGAAATGTTGGCTTGTGCATATTCATACCATGGCCGACGCCGGCTAGATACTTTTGGGAGATGCTGGGTGCAAGATCATGGGCATGTCACGGCTTACCTTTTTCATCTTCGGCATGGGCAGTCATATCCTGGCATTTTCGGAACGTTTTGCTTGATCATTCTGCGTGTGCAGTTGCGTTTTCGCTTACTGGCCTGGTTATCTCATTTGCCCTAATATTCTCTCACCGGCCTGAGATCTTTCACCGGTCAATTTTATCAGCATAGTCGCAATTGACACTAAATCACACCCCTCTTTTTCACGGTTACCCTCTCTCCCCCCCTTCCCCTCTACATCCGGCACGAAATCTTCCTGGCAATCGCGAATATCATCTTTGCATATGCCTGGCATGTTGCGTTCTTCACGTCCTTCTCGGAGTTGAAGGATCTCAGATACTATCCGAAACCACTGGCGCTGTTGCAAATCAGCGAGACGTTGCTTTACAGTCAGCGCTATAGTAACATGTGTATTTGTTGATTCGGAAGTCGCTCCCTCAGCGCTCAATTCTGCTGGTCCACTTGTTAAGAAGGTCGCCTAATTGCCATCCCAACAGTGTTACTAACAAATTATTTGGAAGAGGACAAATTGTAATTGGGGACACCATCAACGCTCAAAACGCCGCGAATTTCACCTACATCCACTCATGCAAGGGCACCCATGAGATGTATGCTAGATCCCTCCTGGCAAGGTTATGTGGGCCTGTATGTGCGGTGTCATTGGGGCCACATCTTAGTGTTTTGCAAAGTATACCAATATTCAATGATATCCTGGTTTTTGCACTATGTGGTAACCCCAACTCCCGTGTTGAGGTTGACCAATAGGGATACGTGGTCTATAAGGGACTAGCATTTCTTGCACACAGAGTCCTCTCTTTGCCAGTTGGTGTTTGTTCGCTCAGTATGACTTGTGGTGATTGTAGCCATCTCTGATGTCCTCGCAGACATATAGTACTCTTGGCCAAAAAGTGGCTAGTTGAGAAGCAGTTCGTGTTTGGTCTTTATTCGTCCATCGCGTTCCTGACCATTTGAAGGCTGGCATTAGAGGCGACGCGTTTTCGTGTTTGACTAATGTTTAACCGCAGGCGTCTGGATACTGCATCATGACTGTTGTCAATCTTCTACTGAACGAGGGAGAAGAACAGAGTTTCGAGGAGCTCGGAATTGGTGGCATAATTCGATTTCTTTCTCTCTCTCCTGTTATTTTGCGACCTGCTAGAATAGGGTAGATGCAGAGCGTTTAATACTGTACTTTGATACCTTTCTTAGTCATCATACTGGGCTTTAGCATCTTAGATGGAACCGCGGAACCCGACGGGCGGCTGCAGATGGACCCTTCTTGCTGTCATCCAACACATACCGATGTGGATGCTGTACTATGAACAATCCCAAGGAATGAGTCTTCAAGACAGGGAAATTGGAGAAAATGAAGTAACTCATATTCTAGGGGTTTCGCAGTATTCAACATAATAACAGGACAAAATGAAAACCAATAAGGGCGACTATATTATTCTTTACTATTCATATACAGTATATAATATATGCTTCATATGGAAAACAACCCAATGCAATCAAATGCATTCAACTCATGCAGCGCTGCTGCATACCACTTGCGCTCACGACTCCAATGATTCCCATCTGTACACGTAGTCGGCCAGCGAAGAAGGGAGTATGAAACGTGGGAAAGCGCGCAACAAAGAATCGAAATAAATGATAAACGAAAACAACCAATCAGTTCGACCAAAAAACTCCTGCTGCAATGCAATAATTGTGTCCTCTCCAGGTCTGGATTTTTTTTTTTTTTTTTTTTTTTTTTCTCTCCTCTTTCTTTCCCTTCGCCCTCTCCGTTCTCCTTTCAGGTGCGATGGCGGTGGTTGATGTGGCAGGTAACTAACAGTCAACATTATGTTGATATTCTTATATGTGTTTTCTGTGCGTCGTTGACAGCCCCCCGACATGAGAACACCACTGAATGGCTGGTATGTTTTCCGAGTTGAATCTCCTTGGATAGCACATATAGTCCTCCTTTTCTTTTTTCCACAGCCCGTACATTTCAGAATTCGCACGCCGCTACAGTACACAAGGCTAGTCGGATTGTTTTGCAGCGCGGCGGAGAAAGTTGGGGCGTGCGGTTCCGTAAAGGAAAAAAGAGAGTGAACGAAAAAAAAAAAAAGGAAAGAGAAAAGAAAAACCATCATAAGCCTGAGAAAAATTTAAACCATTATCCATATAAGTATCCAATAGGTTATGTTTTCGAGGTTTGACGATAATTGTTCCAAAACCGTTCTGTGGCTTTTTGAGCGATTTTCTGGGCGACTGGCGAGTCGTTGAATTTGGACCGTCGGTAGAAATTGAATAGAGCAAACTCGTCACCTGAGAGCACATAACTGTCCGGTTGAGCTTCAAGTTTGCGTCTTAAATCGGCAATGGCTGTTTCGAGCACCTCGTTGGTTTTTGGTTCAATATGACCGTCTGCGCTATCGCGGGCAATCTCAAGAGCTTTGCGAACTTCCGGTGATGTTGAGCCCATTCTGGCATATATATATATATATATGGGTGTATGTGTATTCTTCTTCTGGGGTTTTTTTTCCTTTTGGTCTTTGGTCGCAAAGTACGTAATTGAGAAAATGGAAGAGAGAAATAAAAGGCGTGGGATACGAGAGGCAGAGAAATGGAAAGAAAAGAAACAAGAGAACAAAAAAAACGGGGCGTTGTTCTCTTTAAAAAGGGCAATCATGCCATCGGAAACTCTGTCAACGTTCGGCTACTTTTTTTTTTTTTTTTTTTTTTTTTGTTAACCTTTTCTGTAAATTAATATGGAAAGGTGTGGAGCAGGGGGGAGGGAAAAAATAACAAGTCGTGGATCGAGTCTAATGCAGTGACGTTGTCCGCTGTACGCCATAACCTGAACAGAGCTAATCATTTCTTAATTCAATAGTAGTATATTAATACTGAGCAGTGGTACTCCGTTCATTATCCAGAACCCTCATATAAAGAATAGCAGTCAGGATACAGAACAGGAGCCGAAGGGGAAATTTCCGAGAAACACTCCGGGGAAAACCTTTTTTGATAAACTTTTTTTTTCTCCGAGAGTTTATCATGTGCTTTTGTCTTAAGATTAATTTCTGATTGATAGCTTATTTTGTTTCTTCATTCTCAGATACAACTGTACTATGCACAATGACTACAATATTCTTCTTCATCATGAATAATTATAGTCATGACCGTGTATTTATTTTCGTAGCCCATGTGGCAGGTGGAGTTCTGGAAACAAACGGGCTCTCCCGTTACGGCAGCCCTGGGCGCTTGGCATAACGGTTTTGTCTGCATAAAGAAAAGATCAGGAAAGAAGTTACCCCTGATTGGCGTTTCGGAACCGCGGCCCATGGATTCTGACGGATGTGGACCGTTTGGGAAAGAGACAAAAAAAAAAAACCAGGGAAAAAGAAACCGGCGCGTCAGATGAAACAAACGGTCTGAAGTTTATTGCTTGCCTACTACGGTTAGGCGCGGTAACGGCAGTCTGGTTCGGGATTAGTGCCGTGTAGGTTAATATTTCAGCCATTCACCCTTGCTTCTTGACTATATCTGGAAACCTCTCCGGCCACTGTTAATGGTCGCGATTCTTTATCATGAATCATGGGCTCTGCTATTGGATTAGTACTACAAAGTACGTACTCCGAACCCGGGTATCAAGAAGTACTTATGTCCATGTACGTGCGCATTGCATCCGATGCATATCAGTGGAGTATTTTTGGTTAACACAACTAGAAAGCTTCTAGACACATTCGTTAGTTGAAAGTGCCGAGATCAGCAAGTTCTTCGGATGAGTGCCCTCACTGAGTACGAGTCGTAATACATAGTCCCTGACTTTGAAGGCAGTGCTTTTCATGATAATGATTGGTAAGACGAGGAAGTGCGATAGTCGGGAGAGACGGCGCTATGTTACTATCACTACGAGGCAGTCCAGACCAATCATCGAGAGATAGGCATTATTTGTCTATTAAGAGCTGCTGATATGGGAAGGAAGAGGAACGGTTGGCTCGAAATCAAGAGTATATTTACATGAGCGCATTCTACGCGAATTAATATATGCATGGATATGATCGCGGGTCCCAGCCGGACAGAGCAATGATAATACCTCTCGGTTTGGAGTCGTATCAGAACTTTGATAGTTCTTTCATAGTGATTAATTCCATTGATGCAGTTAACGAGTTATCCTTTAGCTGGTATGACTAATCAAGATCCCGCGAAATCTGCCCCTCCCGCGAGATTGTGCATATCGATAAAGAATTGCCATATCTCTTCATTTCCCCTCCCCCTGGTAACACAACAAACAACAACAAAGTGCACCACGGAAGAGCGCCAGCAAAATGGTATACTATTTTACTTCCAAGGTGGTTCATCCCTCCGCTTTCATATACGTCGGCAAAGACAAGTACGAAAGTATGGACCGACCATTTTTTCATTTTCTCTCCAGCTTCGCAACCAAGCTCAAAGAGATCTGACCTGCTTTGTTCACTTGTCATAGATGAGGATTTGATAAAGCATGGGCTGGATAAGGACGTCTGGTAAATATATAGCATAGTCCCAAATTTCCCCTATCTATGAACTCGTCAATTGACTGCTGTCTCTTATTCCCACAGGGTTCGTTTCGCTCTCTCTACGCTTAATTACATGCCACTGATTGCTATCGCACAGTTCCATGTCGATAACTTGTCTAGCGCTCACATTTATCTACGCCTTCGCGACGGTGAAACTTGGGATAACATTCCCCAGAAACTTGTGGATGACTGCGCACAACTGACAAAAGCGAATTCTATCGAGGGTCCGTTATCCATAACCACTTAGCGCAGCCTTTCTTTCTCGAACACTACCAGATTAACTTGAGTAAACTGAACAGGAAACAAAAAGGATAACATCACCATCATCTATACACCATGGGCGAACCTCTATAAAGACGGATCCATGGAAAGCGGTCAGGTATCTTTCCACAACCCTAAGCGGGTTCGTAAGGTTTTCGTCAAGGAACGAGAAAATGCGATCGTCAATCGACTCAACAAGACCCGCGTCGAAAAGTTCCCCGACCTCCGCGCCGAGAAGGAAGAATACATGAAAATAAAACGGAAAGAGGAGCGCAAAGACAGAGAAGAACAAAAAGCCAGGGAAAAGCAGGAGAGGAGGGAACACGAGCAATTAAAGTGGCAAAAGGACCATGCGTACGATGACCTGATGACTGAGGAGAACATGGAGGCCAGTTGCAATCATGATCGCGATCCCGATTTCCTTGACGACTTTATGTAATTTCGATTTACAATTCATACCAAAAGCATCATCATTGTTATAACTCAGGAAAAGAGATAGGAAGGCGGTTAGTATATCAGGAGTGGGATATCTCTAGGATCAGTATCATCTTATAGTTGATGAGAAAACTTAATAAAGTCATGGACATGAACGTTGGCTCTTAGTCCAATGGGCCTGGAATTTTAATAACAAAAAATCCGCGTAAGGAGAACGCGGCCTGAATCATAGCCCAACTGAATTTCTGCCATAGTTTTTCAATATGGAGAATGCGGACGGGAAGCAACCAGCCACGCTAGTGATGTTGTTGACAGGCGGGAGAGTATTTCGTAACCATCGCCCGCCCATGACAACAGGAGCCGTTCCCGAATCCGAAACCCGACCCAATATCTTTCTCGACCGAGTGTGAAAAGGGCAAGAAGAAAAAACAGAAAGGAAAGAAAACAAACATGCCTGAAGGTATGGTAACTCCTTGATGTTTTGTACATCTCCCCGGCTAGCATTGTCATTAACCCGAGGCGGAAACAGGCGCGAAGTCGAAGAAGAACAGAAAGAACAAAGCTGCTGCGAAGGCAAAGGAAGAAGCAGAAGACCAGAATACAGAAAATGGACACCTAGAAGAGAATACAGAAAGACAATCTGATGACGAGGCACCGGCGTCGAATGTGGGTAGTTCCATTGAAAGCCATAGATGGTGGGAGGATTATACTAAAACTTGGGAAAGTCACAGGGTACGCCAGCTAATTCGATAAACGGGAATTTTGTCAACAACATAGCGACCGAAAAGACTGCGAGCAACGAAAACGATAGAGACGATGGCTCCGATGGAGAGTCTGCCGCTACGACCAAAAATGATACCCAGCAGCAGGCCAAAAGCGACGCTGAACCACCGGTGCTTGATGCACAATCCAAAGACCGTTTTGATGCGCTTGTGCGAGATCGCGATTCATTGCGGGCAGAGGTGACCGGTATGCGCAAGTCTCTGGAGGAAATACAATCCAAGCATCGGGCAGACATGGAAGCACTACAACAAAGGGTAGATGATGCCGAAAGTAAGAAGGGACAGGCAGAAACGCAATACCAGAAGTTACTGGAGAGGGTCAATACGATCAAGGCCCAACTAGGGGAAAGACTCAAGGAGGATGCTGTATGTTCTGACCATTTGGTGGTGGTGCTACTGATGATATTTGAACTAACCCTCTCTTCTTCTGGCTTTTCGCTTAGGAAGAAATCGCCCAGGCAAGGTCACAAATTGAAGATCTCGAGGAGCAGAACTCCAATCTCACAACTGAATTGGATTCCAAATCCTCGGAACTCGCTGATATCGCCAAAGAAAACGAAGAAAAGGCCAAAGAGATATCCACCCTGCGAGATCGAACAAATCTGTCCCAGCAAAACTGGTCAAAAGAGAGAGATGAACTAATCGAACAGGAATCATATCTTCAAGCTGAATTCGAACAGGCCAAGGAGGCCATGCATAACTGGGAAGTTCTTGCTATGGAAGAACGATCGATTAGAGAAAACTTGGGGGAGAAGGTTATCGACCTCGAAGAACAGCTGGCCAACCTCAAAGACGCCTATGAGAAGGCCGCATCCGAACGTGATAACCAATCGTCGACTGTTGATGGCTTACAGCGGGCCTTGCAAGAAATCCAAACGGGTAGGTTCTCATTGTTGACAGTCTATCGCTCGGGAATAACTAACAAATCGTGATACTCTATAGCCCGAAAGCAAGAGCTTCGTGAACTCGTTGAGAGCTCTGATGCCCAGCTGGAAGAACTACGGCAATCTTTTCGTGATGCAGACAACAGAGCATCTGAAGCCGAAAAGTCTTTCCTAACCGCCCAAGAAGAATTGGAGCGGGTGCGCCCATTCGAGAAAGAAGTCAAAGAAAAGAACCTTCTCATTGGCAAGCTCAGACACGAAGCTGTCACTTTGAATGATCATTTGACAAAAGCTTTGCGGTTTCTTAAGAAGGGAAAGCCAGAGGATAATGTTGATAGGTACTGTTTCCCAGCTTTAAATCTATCGGATCTTGCTAACTGAGATCATCTAGACATATTGTTACCAACCATTTACTGCACTTTCTTGCACTAGACAGATCAGACCCTAAGAAATTCCAGATATTGCAGCTTATTGCAGCACTCCTTGGTTGGACAGATGGTAAGCCCAATGTCAACACCCTCCCCTTTTACTGTTAATAGTAACTGTGAATAGAGCAACGCGAACAAGCAGGCCTTGCGCGCCCAGGGACATCGAATACCTCTAGCAAGCTTCGAGTCCCCGGCACTCCCATTCGTACGCCTAGCACGCCGACGTTGGCCACGGAGTTCATGGACAACGGTACTAGCCACAAGGAGTCGCTGGCGGAACTCTGGTCCAATTTCCTCGAGCAGGAATCGCAAGCCGGGAATGATAGCGCAGCAAAAGGCGGGAATCAAGGACAGTCAAAAGCTTAAATTGATATGATCATGTATAAAGGCATGCTTTTGTATCCATTAGTTCCGAGGTTTTCTTCTTCTTTTCTTGTCTGTTTATCTTTGACTTGACGGAATCCATCATCCTTGATTTATGCATTGTATGATAGGCTGTTGTCGAAATCATTCGAGCATCCCAATTATAGTCACAGGTCCTATAGGGAACATAGTAACTACGGTATTTGTGGAGTCACCGCCTTGGGTTCTGCCGCGATACCGAAAATGGATTCATGAAGTTTGTTCCTGAACATTTTTGCTGAGTCTCTCTTCGGTCGATGAATTATTTGCTGGGATCTCGCACTCGCCTTTTATATTTAACTAGACGACTAACTACATTTGCTCGCTACTCAACCTCGACAATGACGACTAGTGCTGGTACAAAACTATCATGACTCCTACAGCAATAGACTAACTCATTTATATAGTGTATAAGTTCCGTCCGGTAGTGGTATCGGGCCCCTCTGGAACTGGAAAGTCCACCCTTCTCAAGAGGCTTTTCGCTGATATCCCTGACACCTTTGGATTCTCGATTTCGCGTATGCCCCTCATCCAATTATTTGCTTCAAACCAAGTCACTCATTCCCTCCGCTTGTTAGATACCACTCGTGCCCCTCGGCCAGGCGAACAACATGGACGCGAATACTACTTCTCCACCAAGGAGGACTTCCTGGATCTTGTGAGCAAGAACGGTTTCATTGAACACGCGCAGTTCGGAGGAAACTATTACGGCACAAGCGTTCAAGCCGTGAAGGACATCGCGGAGAAGGAAAGGATATGCATCCTTGACATTGAGATGGAGGGCGTGAAGCAAGTCAAGCTCACTGACCTCAACGCCCGGTTCATGTTCCTCTCGCCCCCATCGCTCGAAGAGCTTGAGAAGAGATTGCGTGGCCGAGGAACTGAGACAGAGGAGAGTCTAAATAAGCGTCTTACTCAGGCAAAGAATGAGCTTGAATTCTCCAAACAACCCGGAGCGCACGATAAGATTGTCATCAATGATGAATTGGAAAGGGCATATGTCGAATTACGAGATTGGATCGTTGACGGTGGTAAATTTGGCACGCAGCAATGAGTAAATGATTCCTTTACTCAATCCTTTATGCGGTACATATTATGTTCGGCATCCAAAGACAGCATTAGACAGAATATAACATATTTTCCTCATCAATAGAAATTAATGAAATTAAGTACATGTAATCGACACTTCGCATTAACATTGTAGTGTCGGCCCCGCTCTTGCGAACAAGAAAAGAACAGCTATTTAGGAAATCAAACCTGGTCAGTTCAAAAAGGAAAGGTGATGATATAGAACATGAAAAAGTTAAAATGGATATCAGTAACAGCTTGCAGGTAAAAAAAGGAAATGGGGAGGGAAGAAAAAGGGAAAAGATGGACCCTCGGAACTGCCCTATGGTCTGTCTGCGATAATTCATGTGGCAATGATTGGTATAAAGATGCTCGCTACACCAAACAGCGGGAAAAGTAAAAGTTCATGTGCCCCAAGCCGACAGCTTCTGTGAGGCCTAGTAACCGTTCATAGTAGCCCGTTGCGAGTTACGGCTGAGCTCCCGGTCAGCAGAGGGACTGATAGGCCGACTAGTAGCGCTGTGACCGCCTGCTGCGCTGCTCTCCTTCAGAGCCAAAAGTTGCTTGGCACGGAAAGTCTCGTAGTGTATCTGGCTGGTGGTCTCGACTAGGTCCTGCAGGTGGGTGCGGGTCAGAAAGTTCCGCAGATAAACGAATTCGCAGTGGTTCTCGTCCTCGACGTTGATGACACCCCAGCGGTTCTGACGGCCGCGAACTTGCTGGCCGTTGACGACAATGTTCTTCTCGCTCCCGACAACAGCAAAGGGAATGATGTCCTGCAAAGTTATCCCGTTAGACAAAAGAAAGCAAAGCCGCCAACTGGTAGAGCTCGTACCTTGATCTGGACATTCATAGCACGTTCCTCGTCGTCAAGCTCGTCATTATCGTAGGGGTACATTTTCAGGTTGTGGAACGCAAATTCCTCCTTGATTCTCTCCTTGAACACCTGGCGTTCCTCGAGAGTGAGAGAATCGGACTTGGCGATCACGGGAACAACATTGACGACATCCGACAACTTCTTCAGGACAACGATGTCAATGGGCTTGAGTCTACAAATATTCAAAAAAAGGTCAGTCAATGCATGCGCTTAACGATAGACATATGGGTCATGACCTACGCATGGCCAGAGGGCTGGATAAAAAACAAGCAGCAGTGGATACGGGTATCTTGGATATAGCGGTCACGCTGGGCAGTGAGTTCCTTGCGGAGGTATGCCGAATGCTGGTCCTTGATGTACTTCACAATCGGGTCCCAACTGAATGCGACATTAGTTCGATCCGTACGGACCAATAGGCCAAAAAGATTGATTGGGGAAATACCATCTGTCGTTGTTGACCTGGTCACCGTAGCCAGGAGTGTCGACGATATTCAACCTGAGACGGACCCCGTTCTCCTCAATAACTAGTAATGACTTAGCAATTCACCTCCCTTGGCATAGAACCAATGTCATAGCAGAACATACTGTGAGAGGCCGCCTGGATTTCGGTGGTCGAACAGACGGGTTCATCAGGAGTAAGACGACCCTTGGAATCGATCAGATGGGAAGCGAAAATGGTGTTGATCAGGGTCGATTTTCCAAGACCGGTCTGGCCTGTTCACAATAAAGAGCGCACGGTCAGTCAGGATCCGTATAATCAATATGGATAGCGGGGTGTTAAAAGAGTCTGGCTACATACCAACGCACATCACATTGAACTGGAAACCGCGCTTCAACAGCTTCCGCTCGATCTGCGAAGTGATACTGTCGAAACCGACATGGCTGCGAGGAAAGACGGTAGCGGTGGGAACCGAAGGGGTAGTAGTCGTGGCCATCGTGAAGAGAGCTGGAGTGGTAGGGAGTGGGTGTAAACGAAAACAAAAAGCAATTAGAAGATAAAACGAAAGAGTTGAGTCCGCAACGGTTCAGCCAACGAGTGATAAAATACCCAAGAACTCCTTCCTGTCTACACCAGGAAAGTCCCAGAAAGAAAGTCAGCAAAGGGAAGTAGCGATTGAATAACGCCCTTCGTTCTCTCCTCGTCTTGATCTGAAGGAGGCCCCTTAATGGCTCAGGGGGCCGCTAATCCATATCAGGCTAGTGTGTCTCCGGTCTCCGGCTCGAGCCAGACCAGGAACTTTTTTGGTCGGTCTTTGATATTATTACTGCTAGTGAATTTGAAGATTGGATCAGTCCTGCGAATACCTCATATATTTGTTTCAATAATTTCATCACGACTCTACGAATTCTCCCGTCTACCATGTCTTCGCAGATGATTCCGCGACTCCTTTCGTTCTCGCCCACCGCCGGTCAATGGTCTCGGTTCCTTCAGAGCTCCTCTGTTCTGACCCAAAACCTCTTCAGACCTGTTGGGCTGTCCTTGACAATTCCGGGTCTGCTTTCTGATATCTGGGATTCTGTTCTGCGTGCCGTACCGAAGAAGAAGGTCTCCCACATGAAGAGACGCCATCGGCAAATGGCTGGCAAGGCTTTGAAGGATGTGAAGAATCTCAATACCTGCTCGGGTTGTGGACAGGTGAAACGCGCACATGTTCTGTGCCCACACTGTGTAGCGGGTATGACTCTGCTCTGGAAGAATAGGATGTTTCACTCGGCGTGACAACTAACCACGAGGTCTTTGGTCAATAGATATCAAGAAACAATGGGGTAAGACCCAAACGGCATGATTCTTACGCGCAATCATTAGACGAGGAAGTCGGACGATAAATAGAATACGAGAGACTCTTACGGATATTGTACTTTATATGAAAGGGAGTGTGTTATGTGCGGCATGGCATCTGGCGTCTGGTTATATTGGGGGAAAATATTGTCGGTTTCTGTTTTGTATATCCATTTCTTCCTAGAATTTTGTCCAATGACCACCAGACCTGAATCTGGGTCGTCAATCGCATCCGTATAATCTCTTGTAGTTGTTTCCCCCCTCAGTCGTCGGCTTCGTTGTGGGCTGTTCCCCAGATGTGAAAGGGCCCATTGATGATCTCACCGACGGCGGCCAGGATTTTTGTCCCACCAAGTCATACAACTGCCGCCTATTTAATATCTTTTACAGAACACACATTTCTCGAGGGTACGGGGGATTAAACAATGGTAAGATCGGCAGAATATGGGATAGATAATTCAAATTGTCTCTGTTGATTAACATGACTGCTCAGTCAAAACAATATCTCTCGTGGGGTTCCGCGGACAATGGTATCTATCTTCCTAGATCGTCCCAGATTATATGCAATGGTGCTAAGGTATTCATTTCAGTACATCCAATTGACATCTTTTCGTTGGCTGTAACGGATAAACAAATTTTGTCCGCCTCGGGCGCTTCTTCCATTCAGGTCCATTCCACTACGGACCCAGACTTTCCCTTGGCACAGACTATTGAGGGGGCTCATAAGGTCGGCTGCCATCACGTCGTGACTGACGGGCGCGGCTTGAGAGCCGTCAGTGTGGGATTTGGTGGTGAGCTTCAGATCTGGGCTTGCCGTGATGGAACTTGGTCCAAAAATGATGCGGGTTCAGGTAATATGAGTTTCTTTCTAATAAACAAGATTACCTATGAGACTGACGGATGAACAACAGGAATTACAGGTTCTGGTGAGGTTTGGGCCGTTGCTCTGTCAGAGAATGGACAGTTCCTTGCTGGTGTCAGTCAAGATGGTCACATCAAAGTCTGGGACTTGAACGTTAGTGGTGAACAGATACAGGACTACGAGACTAAGGGCAGCTTTGGTACATGCTTAGATATGGTGGGTGCAATAAAAGCTTCTAGTTTTGTTTTGGTTGACTCCTGGTGGTATTGACGCAAAATAGTCTGCAGATGGTCGTCTCATCGCCAGTGGACATGAGAATGGTAGCGTTTACATTTTCAGCACTGAAACCGGTCGGATGCCTTTTTCCTTGTCAGGTATGTCATCTCTATAAAGCAAGGGCTTTTTGTGTGAAGTCGACGAACCCCATAACAGTGCGTATCTGATGCCTCTCCCAGGTCTTGTGAAGCCCGTACGAACCGTTGCTTTCTCTCCTGCCGGAAAGCTCCTCGCCGCTGCCGGTGACTCCAAAGTCATTGTGCTGTTTGACACTTCATCTGGGGAACAAGTCGCAAACCTGACCGGTCATTCAGCGTGGATCTTGTCACTTGCGTGGAGCACTACAGGAGAATATCTCCTGAGCGGGTAAGTTGCTTTCGATGCCATTCTTTGCTGCAGTACGGTTTGAGCTGACACAAGGGAAAAACTAGGTCATTTGATGGAAAGGTTAAGGTCTGGTCGATCGATACAAAAACATGTGTTGCCACGCACTCCGAAACTGAAAAGGCCGTTTGGAGTGTCAAGTGGCTTCCGAAAGTCGGAAGGTCTGAGGGCTTTGCTACTGCGGGAGCAAATCGAAGCATAGCGTTCTACCGAGAAGCTACCGGAGGTTAAGGCATGGTGTCCTTGATAATTGCATCCACGGAACATGCTGAATGAAACGATTATAATCATGATTCCAATACCGCAGTCATTTCCAATATAGAGTTAATAGTATTATACAAAAATACATGTAGTATCATGTGGGACATAAATCGTAAATCGTTTTGCACCGAATGCTTCATTCATTTCAATGCCTCAACAAACAATTTGCGCATCCTTTTCAAGAACGCGCCAAAATCACGATCCTCGTTGAGAATGTCCAGTTCTTGTTCGAGGGCCTCCCTGTCTAATTTGGGACGCATGTGGAACACTTCATAATCCCGACTGGCTGTCCCAAGTTCAAACCAAGCCTCTGCTTCCCAGTCTTTTTCCAGCAAGTGACTATAAATGAATTTCAACCGATCCTCCCTCCCCGCTCCTTCAATCCGAAGACACAGATAATCTTGCCAGAAGTCGAGTTCCGGAACGTTAAGGCGAGATTGAGCATCCAAATTTCGAGCATGGGCCTTTTGTGCATCAAGTCTCTGGTTGATAGACTTTTGTGTCTCCGCAATCTGCTGCCTTAAGCGATCCCGCTTGACCAGACGGGAATCGCGCTCTAACGTAATAGAGGAGATGGCGGCATGCATTTCAGCAGCTTCAGCAGCCTCTTTTTGAAGTGTTTGCTCGTGCGTTTGCGACTTGAGATTCAATATTTCGATATCCTTCTGTTTCATCCGTTGGTCCTCTATTTTAACAAGCAATTAATCTTCAATTCCAGAATAGTAAGTTCGTTTCATTTGCCTTCAACTCACCATGAAGTTCTGCCAGATTGAGCCTGAACTGATTCCTCTCCTCCAAGACTTGCTTCCTGCCTCGCTCAATAAACGCATCAAATTGCATGCTAAAATGAGCCATGCGGTTACGTAGATCTTCAAATCCAAAGTTTATACTGGGAAGCGAGTCTGCCATTGAGGGCGCGTCCGCGGTAGTCAGGGGTGGCCGCATGCCGCTTGTCGAAAGAGACGGGTCGAACGAGGAAGACATCGTGGTTTATCTTAGTCGCGGTGTTCTGGTATATGATGGAGTTCTATTCGGGGATATGTTGCAAGCGATAGTTGTAAGTTTGTTTTCGTCTTGTGGTTTTGTTGATTGTTTATCCACAAGAGATCGGGGGATGCGCGCAGAAAATATATGGACAGCACAGCCGCCCAAGAAACGAAAAACGGGTAACTCGCAAACTATCAACTCAAAATGATTGTTAAAGCCGGAAAAAAGGTATGTCAATCCAAGCGTCTCTAAGTATTCAATCGCTCCGAAAAGAAACAGAAGAAACAAGGTGGGGCCAATCAAAGCGGCACATTGGGCGGTGAATAGTTAATCGGCAGAATGGAGTTGTGCCGTAACGATCATCATTTTTTTTTTTTTCGCATCATTGATTTTCTTCAATTGGTATACCTCTTTATTCGGCCTCTTGCAAATGACATTGATCCAGAGTGTCCATGTCAAGAAATCTCTGGCAATACACCTGCCATCTGCATCATTTCTACTAGCCAATTCCATTGACGTGATTTGATTGGAACGGCCAATGATCGATATGCTTACCTGGGTAGATATTGAGCATATCATAAAGAGTAAAGCAAAGCCTGATGGATGAACATCCAACGAGTGCTCTCCAATACGGGCACTTGGGAAAAGCTTTTTATGTCCCGGAGACCCGGACATGGTCATTTTCTCGTGCTCTAAATCAGTGTAAGTCATTTGTGATTTGGCAAAGAGAGACTTTTTCACTGACCCCTGGTCAAGCATCTTCAATTTTGTATACTGGAGCTACCAAAGCGGCTGTAGTGTCTCCCCTTACTGCCCCTCGGTCTTCTTTAGTCGAGAATAAGAATTTCTTGCCGAGAGTGCACCCGGAGCTGGCGGCGTGCTGGTCCTTGGTTAGCAACGAGACTTTTTCGCACGTTATCACGACCACAAGCGAAATATGCGACCCCCAAGTATCTTCACTCTTGGACTTGGGCTGTGCTGTGGATCTCGAAAACGATGATTCGGGCAGTCGGGTTTTGCCAATAGCAGTGTTTGCATCCGGGGAGTGTGGCAACTCCATTTCGTTTCGGAGGTTGGAGGAAGACACTCTTGAACTGAGACAGCAAACGACCTTCATGCGTGTTCCTTCAATCGGTGAAACAGACGCAACGGAATGGCGTGTCGGTGGTGTCCCAATTCGTCAAATTTGCTTTGCGCGGACAATCGAAGAGAAAGCAACATGGATGGCCGCTCGATGCCCTGATTCAATCACGATATTTCGGCCTTTGTACCACAGAGATCCTGTTCCGAGGCGTATATGCTGCGATAGTGACGGCGTACTTTTGAGTGACGCTCATAACTCCCGGTTGGATGCGAACCCGTTGGTTGAGATATCCAATTTACAGACAGGTGGCTTCCCGCACGCCGATGTAACCTTCAATCCCTGGTATCAGAGACAATTCGCGATTGTGGACCAACAGGGAAACTGGAGTATCTGGGAAATGTCTGGTCGACACAGGCGGAATAAAAGCAATTGGGCTGCAACATGCGTGAAATCTGGTTCATTGCCGTGGCTTGATAATGACGATAATCTTGATCTAGATGATCAACCTCGACACGATGGGTGGGGAGTTATTGAATGGGCCGGGGACGTCAATAGCATCATTGTTTCTGATCGACGTTGTCCCGTGCTTTACCGGATGGAAGGCGATCAGATCTGGTCCATTCCAATTGAACTTGGTCTGAAAAGAAAGTCCGAATGGATCTTGGACATCAAAAGAAGCCCGTCAAACGCATCTCACGTTTATGTACTCACCACGACGACAATATCTCGGCTTGAGATTACCGAGTTCGCCAGCGAAGGTGACATCGGGTCTCTAAATCCTCGTCTATCTTGGCGCCATTATAGGGATCCTGAAGACACGACCCTGCGTTTAAGTACGTTGCTTACCAATGAAGGTATGGAAATTTGCATATCTATGAAAAAGGCCCTGTATACCTACTGACATTTCTTGGCTAATAAGATTCTTACCTCTTTCTATACTCAAGGCTTAACAACCTTGTGCTGGGCCTCCACTGCCCCAATTCAATTAAGGAAGGAATGAATAACACCGTACCTGTTCCAGATCCATTTATCCTGGATTTGCCCTCTACGGTCGATGTGTCGCCAGAATCTCAAATTTCAACGAACAGTGCACATTTTTCCACTCTTGTATTTAAACAAATTGCACATTCGCCAGCATCAGTTGGCAAAAGTTACTATGATCCTAGCGCAAGACTTTTCAAGCTCTTTCTGCTGGACTCGCGGCTTGCCGTCTGTGAATCAGTGTACACCGCGTCCACGATTTCTGGCGACATTGAAGAACAGCCTCTTGGGCGAGATGCATTGCGGGCAAAGAGACGCCAACAAAGTGCACGAAAAACTCAGGCAGTTCGTTACTGCACCGATTTTGTGGTCGATGATTGGGATGAATCTGCATCTGATATGGATGCAACCAAAGTCCAGAATACGGGGATCTCTACAGTATCGCCCCATGCAATTCCTCAATGGACTACTGACTATACGGCGGTCTATGCTGTTGCTACGGGTCGATTTGTTCTCGGATTAAGTGAAAGGGAATTCCCACAGCACTCGGAAGAACTGTTCAAGGAGAATGTCAATGCTCTAGTAGACAGGGTTTCCGATACAGCCTTGGGTGACCAAGCTGCGAGTACTTTGTACGTTTAGAAATTGATCTTAACCTGGTATGTTCTGAAGCTGACACGTCTTAGACTTGAAGTTCTTGGCGGCAGTCCTTTGTTGGACGACATTGAAAAGAGTGCACAAGCCATTGAGGACATTGTTTCGCTTTGCGAGCAGCGAGAATCAGATCCTCAGAGTGAATATCGACTCTCCATCCTGCCGATTTCGTCATTGGTGCAGTTACCAATTGCGAACGAAAGCGAAGGAAAACCTCACCTAGTATATACCTACGATCGTCTGATAAGCATCTGGCTCTCAAATCTACCACATAATATACCTGGACGCACACGGATCGCAAAGGAGAGAATTATTAGGAAGTTCGCGGCCGATCTAGTACTGGCCCGGATCAGTATTACTCGCAAACCACCCCATAGCGGACATGACGATCATCTTGATAACCAAGATTATGCCGAATTACCAAATCTGGAAACTAGATTTGGCTCTCATGGGACCGTGACGCCACGACATTCGTCTGTCCCAGCCTCTGAAAAAGATGGCGGCGGTTCAACCTCTCGAAGCAATCTGGGGGCTACAAACAGCGACATCCCTGACCACCAGCCTATAAGCAGAGCGCCAATCTACTCTACTCTGTCCTCTTTAACAACGTTCAAAAGCCAACCTTCCATGTCTCAGAACGTGGAATCTATGCTTTCCCATTGGGTACCGGATATGGACCCAGCTACTTATGATTGGCAGAGAACTGTATTCTCAGCTGAAGAAGATGAATCCCAGCGGATATCACGATCTGTGACCTGCAAAAGAAGGCTGCGGAATAAGACACCACAGAGAACAACCATGAGTCCTCCGGCACCTCCTCCCGTTTCGCCGGCCATTCCTGGTATTTACGGACAAAACAGTCAGCCGACAAGCGGAGGATTACATCGGGTAATGCCACAGAGTAGCCAAGTCACCGCCGAGTGTGAGGATCTTCCTATGACTCAAGTCGAGCGAGGTCTCTTTGGTGGAAGAGAGGCAAATAAGAAGGGCGTCATAAAGACGAGGAAGAAGAAACGGGCAGCTGGTTTTTAGGCCGAACTATCATCCAATTTAATGCTATTTGTACCATATCATTCAAGGAAAATTGAACATAGTCATCCCCGCTGACTAGATAGTAATCCCCGGATACTGATGTTGTTCTTTCTCCCGATAAGGCAAGCCAGTGAATGCCAAGGCTTTGTATAACACAAGGGCGCTATACCTATATTGGAAATCACATCATTTTGAAACACATGATTCCCCGTAGTAAGCAGACATCTCCAACAACCCCGCGACATCAACTCTTTCAACAAAGTATCCAAACAAGGCAAGCATCATGTCGGACCATCAATACAAGTTCAACGTCTCCATGAGCTGTGGCGGCTGCTCCGGTGCTGTGGAGCGAGTCCTGAAGAAGCTCGAGGGTAAGTTGTGCTTATCACCCTGTCTCGATATCGACCTCCCCTGTCAACACGTTAGATGATGCTGTGGGATGTCGCGTAATCCATACACCCCCCTGTGTCATGCAGTGATAGGCCGATGCTAAACGATTTTTCTTGAAATTTACAGGTGTCAAATCCTTCGATGTCAAGCTGGACTCCCAAACCGCCGACGTCGTTACCGAACCGTCTGTGTCGTACGATACCGTTTTGGCAACAATTAAGAAGACAGGAAAGGCTGTTAACAGCGGCGAAGCTGATGGTCAGACTATGGCTGTTTAATTTGGTCAATTTATTTGTACCGTCTTTTTGTTTACTCAGGACCGCCGCTTTGGTGAGAATTTGGGTGAGGACGGCATTAATATACATATTCGGTCACATTTCAGGATTCCAGAGCTTATTTATGGATTTGTTAATTTCGTTCTTGCATTTCTCGCATTTAATTCTGCCATGCATGCCCCTTCAGCATGTCCAATGCGTTGTTGCTTTAGGCCAATTTCCAACATACCCATGACATAAAATAGCATTGATGTCTTCCAGAAGCTGCATACTATCTCGCAACTCAACAAAACCCGCATATTACGATTGAATGGAATTGAGAATGAGATAGCAACAATGATCATAAAATTCATTCAAAAGGATGTGCAGCTGGGTATCATGCAACAACAGGCTCCTCCTTAGACATGCTCTCAACTAAAACAAATATAGATAGCAATATGATGACTCCCAGTACTATCCAACAAGGTCCATATCCTCAGTCCATGATGACGATAGGTCTGTTGTCCGGGATGGGATGGGGTGGCTCCGGGTGTTCGACTCTCCTCACGTAGGTAGGACGTTCCCAGATCTGGGCATTGCTGTGCACAGGCCTATAATATCATTAGTCACAATTGAAAAAGATAATTAAATGTGAGATGAGAGAGGAAGATATAGGAACGCAACTGGAAGTCGGTTGTCTTTTGAGGAAACGGAGCCCTGGCGTCGTGATCATACCGTACAAAATCCAAAGACCTTCCGTACCGCCGTTCATGATAAAGACCGGGAGCCGATGATGATTCAAATATGCTGTCGCTGCCTAGTCGCCTATGCGGGTCTTCAAAGGTTGCATACCCATGGGGAAGCTCTGCGCGACGATCCAACGGTCGACGATCTTGATACGCCACTGGTGTTCGAGCATCAATGAGCTCATCTCTATGCTTGCCATCGTAAAATCGGAGCCTAGATGAATGAGAGGAAGTTTCTGCAACACGTGGGCGTTGCATAGTGTATTCCAGGGGCTCCGGTTCGTATAGATCAACGGGGCGGACAAAATCATCAGCATAAAGGTGCCTCCTATTAGAAATATTGGCAAAGTGCTCATCATCTCTGTTTTGCCATGTCGGCACTTGTGTTTGTGAATATTCAATTGGTCCTGAACGACTATGGTTCTGGTCTCCATGGTAAACGGGGGGTGCCTTTGGATCGAAAGAGACCTGCATTGATTGCCTAGAACCATCATCCACGGCAATGGCATGGGCTGAAGTCAACGGAAATGCATATGATCCTGTCGGCACCTTGGCAGGTCGACTGTGAGCAGGATAGACCCTTTGTCCATCAACATGTCTTTCAAGTTCAGAGCTAAGTTCGGCATGAATACGGGGATCCCGATGCTTCTGTGACCAATGTTCTGCAAAAGGGAAGCCGGTTGGCGCAACAAATTTTCTACGTAGCTGAGAGTCTGCCCGGGAAGAGTGATTTTCTGGATGAGAAATCTCATAGGGGACGTATCGTGCTCCGGTGGGAGTGTCTTTGAGAACATCTGAAACGACTGATTCAACAACACCAGGTGCAATCCCAGACCGCGAATCCCCATTGACAGGTTCGTAATAGGCTATCCGCCTCTTGGGACATTGGGAATTGTCCCCACCAGTATCATGAAAACCGTCCTGGCGTGGAAGACGCTGTGGCGTCACTGAGCGAATTGGCAGGCCTCGCGAAATTCCTTCGCGTAGGCCACTATCTGGGCGGTTCTGTGATGAAGAATTTTCAATGGATGGTAAAACACGATCCTGGATATCTCGATTCTTGTTATGGGAAGGAGCCAGTATTCTGGGCTGGTGTCCGACTTGGAATTCATTACCATCATGAAATCCTTGGGAGTTATTAAGAATGGGCGCATCAGCCAAATCATATTGACGGAAGGGGGTGTGTCCATCTTGAGGAACTGGCGCTCGCCTCGATGGTACAATATCAGATGATTGGACAACATCCGGATTTCTCTGATTGGGGAGTCCAAGCGATGGTTGTACCTTGTATGGCACAAGAGAAGTCAGTAAATTGTGACCTGTCTCCTTTTGAGGCAATCTTTTCATGAACGCGCCTAACTCACGGAAGAAGGGCTGGCTTGATTTCGGCACTTACATGGTGCATGGACGGCACTGCAGTGTATACAAAAGATATAGGCTGGTCTCTAGATCCTGTACCTACTTCAATACCATGCGGTGGTTGTCGTACGGAGTAAAGTCTCTGCTGGTCAGTTGAGCTGCCATAAGGTTTAACCTGGTCAGTGGCATTTGCAAAGTTCCTGTAGCGATTGATAGCACGGTCCCAGGCCTGGTATCTGCTAAATCCCCGGCGATCGACCTTGTTTTTTCTGGGTACTTGTGAGATAAAACGGAAGCTTGACGGGGCCTCGTCCTCGGACAGCTCTCGTACGGTGCCCCGCGAAGCTGAACCCGCAAAGTCGATTGGTCTTGTTGAGAGTTCCACGGCGCGTGCCCTACTCGATACATATTCCACATTGTGATCCCGATTGGTAGACGGCAGTCCGTTCTCCTCTTCGTCAGAATCCGAGTCATCATCATCAGAGATAACAATGACTTCTCGAAATACATCTTCAAGTACTGTTTTCCCATTTTCGTCATCTCCACGCCATGCCACTAATCTTGCCAGTGTTGGCTCTTCAACTAAGCTTCTTGCTTCGTGGAAAGAGGTCATCTTCAAAAGACGGTCGTAATCAGTGTAGACATGACGAATGTGTGCCACTACTGCCAGTTGGGCACGGCGAGCCAATGGCAATTCAAGGGCTGTACCAACTTTTTGTTGACCCTATTCTTGACTTAGCATTCGCGGTTCCGTCTGACACTTGTATCTTTGCGGAAACTACTGCCACATACCTTTTGAAATGCTGTTTTGATTATTTGATTCAAATCATTGTCTGGTATATTAGGGAAAAGATCCCTTAGAGCGTCTCTTGCCTCGGTGTTGATCTCTATTTGAGAGAATTCTTCATCATTGGATCTAGGGTGACTGCCAACACCATGAACGGGCACAACCTTCCCCGTTGCTGTAAGAGACAACCCTAAATTCATACATACAGTAGCAACAATTGTACTTGGAAAATGAAATCCAATTCGATGCACGTGTTGAGAGAGATCGTGGTTGCGCATGTGAGGAGTTGTCTAGAAGAAAATCGTAAGCATGGTAGATTTTCAGGTAAGCTTAAGAAACACTCCTGGCCTACCGTGACAGCATAGATCTTCAAACCACCTTTTCGACAAAGCTCTTTACAGGCGTTTGTGACCTGGGGATTACCTGCTGAAATGAAGGTATAGCCAGGGGGCGCTTTGGTTTCAAATGAAATCTGCCAATCGACCGGTCAAGTTGGTCCATATGTGGAACAGACATAGCGGTAACATACAACACTTCGGAGTTTCTTCTTTTCTTGCGTGATAGATTCCATAATCACTTTGTGTTTTTGGGCATTCCTTTTGGCGGCCCTACTGGGTGCGCGCCTGACCGAAGCCGAGGCATTCCTGAATACGCGTACCATTTTTTCGCTATGGGTATCCCTGCCTTCAGATTGTCTGTCGAAACATCTTCACCTTGATCAAACAACGTATGAACAACAGACATTAGAATGCCCACCGACGAGCATGCAAAAGGAAGGGAAAGAGGAAGGGCAACGGATAGGGAAAAAAAAAAAAAAAAAAAAAAAAAAAAAAAAAAAAAAACGCAAACACAAGCTCCATAAAAGTAATATGAGGAGAAAAGAGACAAGGTGTAAGTTCGCTGTAACAAGTTAGTCAACCATTTCTACAACGGCGCGTGTAGCCAGGCGGCGTCGGGTTTTGATGTCGAGTTTGCAAGTAAACAGACAGCGTGATTGGTTGCAAACCCCAGAAGCTAGGCCTGATAAGACCCAAAGCGAGAGCTGTTCGCACACGGTTTTTATTCCTGCCTATCTGGAAGAGCGAAAGGTGGAGGAGGGATGGTTAGATGAAGGAAATGGGAAGCTTCTGCTTAGTCATGTTGCGGCCTGATCGACTTCGGGTTAGTTGACGAGTAACCTTTAGTTGGGTGTCGTCCGGGCAGTAGTAGGTCGTATCCGGCAACCACAATATGGACAAGCGAGCTGTTGTCCACGCTTACCGCCATCTATACCGGCAAGGTCTCAAAGCGCTTCATTATTCGGTACCTGCACGACATGTCTTGCTCAAGACCTTGCGATCCGGATTCCGTTCATCTTCGCCAAATGATTTTGATTTACAAAGGATCGCAAACACTATGCGCTTTCTCCAGCAAGCAACTGATGTCGCAGGCCTCGAGCACAAGATTTTGAAGAATTTGATGACCATTAGGTATTGGGAACAACCGCAAGTGAGGAAAAATGCTCGAGTGTAAGACTCTTTTTGGATACCAGAACTTCTTGAGAAACAACAAGGAGACAGTGCAATTCTGACCTTGCTGAAGCCTGAAAGGTATAGGGATCGAAGGAAGCGAAGCCCATGCCCGAAAAGATGCCAATGAAGAATTTGAGTTGACGCTCATGCTTCTGAATGAAAGCCTAGGAACATGTCTAAGGTGACAGATGACGTTCAGGAACACTCACGACTTTTTTCCTCATTCATCACCCGCGAGTTATTCAGACCGTGGTGACTACATTTTTCCGAAAAGCACAACTGGAATTGTATGGAGACTGGCATACATACGCCCAGGGATGAGTTTTTCAATCTGCTTCTGTTCGGAGCCAGCATTGGATTCCACTATACCGATTCCGGCTGGGTGATGTTTAATAGCTCCTCAAGTAGATCAGAAGGGAAGATCACACTCGACAATTAAGCCGTACAACACCAATTGAATACGGAGTGCGTACGCTTGAATGGGAGACCTGGGAACAAAGATAGAACAACTATTTTTACCAAGACAGGAACGACCGGATATGATACAATGCACCTTCCAGCATAGTTATGAACATTTACTGCGCACACACTATATTGTAACTATCGAGCTATTTTCATCAGCCAAACAATAGTAGCACAGCGTAGTAGTAAGATTGGGCATTGTCAGCGAGTCTCATGGGCGGCGAATCAGCGTCCGATCCCAGGGGCTCAGTCACATGTCTTCGTTCCTGTTCCGGCACTCTCGCAGGAAAACGACGAACTGACCAGAGCAAAATTCCATAAAAATCAGTAAAGAATACCCCTAGTCTATTCATTCAATTTTCCTCCCCATGTTCTATTATTCATTAGACGCTGTTTTCGGCCCTCCATGAGCGGGCTTATCTCCTCTTTGCTGATCGAACCCGTCATTCGTCAGACCCGTCGCCTCTCTTCCCAGACGGATACTAGTACTAGCGACCATTCGGGATCGGATTCTCCTCCGAGCTCTCGGTGCAGAACAGAACCACAACCCCTGTCCGATAACAATGGCAGCAGGGAAATTATCATGTCGGATCGGAACCAAGAGTATATGGGACTAGGGTGTGGATATGCAGGGCCCGGAAATGACCCCGCCAATTCACCAACGACGTCAACGCTGGACTCGGAAACAACTCGACACGGGCGCGGGGCGGATACTACCTCTTCGAACAAGCTAGAAAATGGGTTTGAGAACTCTCGGTCTATTGAAGACAATCCAGTATCTTCAGGCTCTGGGCCTATCCCTTCCGAACAGAACGCCGAAGCATTTACTACGCTGACGCAGACATCCAACAACTATGAAAGGAGACGCTCGCAAAATCATCTGTCTGATATGGACGAATCAAGCTGGCAGTTTGCGCTTCCAGAAGATGATGGAATGGGTGTGTTGAGAAGAAGAATTCACGCTATTCGAGATATGAGATCTAGCAGCGCAGAGAAAGCCCGGATGGTCCACGAGTTGATGACAGAGAAATACAACGCTTCGAGAGGGTATCCTGACCTTCTGCCCGCGCCACTACTCGCTCCTTCGAGTTTCCAGAGCCCTGGGCGACCCTTGACTCCTGTACTCTATGGGGAAGAGCCGTCGTTCGATCATCCTTCATCCCTGACAGTCGCTCTACATCAACCGAATGATAACCCGTATAATCTAACAGAAGAAGACCTGCAGCCGACTTTCTTCCCAAAAGATGACCCGGAATCACCTGTGCTTGACGGGGAAGACATGGACATCGAGGAGTTCGAGGAAACAACTATGCTGGGCTGTCAGCACTATAAGCGGAATGTCAAACTCCAGTGCGTTGCTTGCAAGAAATGGTACACTTGTCGGTTTTGCCATGATGAAGTTGAGGATCACCACCTTATTCGACACAAGACGGAGAAAATGCTATGCATGATCTGTGGGCATGCCCAGTCTGCTGCCCATGTTTGTGAAAAATGTGGCGAGCAGGCTGCACAATACTTTTGCGAGGTTTGCAAGCTGTGGGATAATGACAGCAAGAAGAGTATATACCATTGCACGGATTGTGGCATTTGTCGTATAGGCCAAGGATTGGGCAAAGACTTTTTCCATTGCAAGGTAAGCGGGACTGCATCGCCGGAATGCAGAGTATCGCTTGAGTACTGAACGAAAACTAGACATGCAGCGTATGCTTGCCTATATCGATTGAAAATACCCATCGATGTATCGAGCGGTCCACTCAATGCGATTGTCCGATCTGCGGAGATTACATGTTCACCTCACCGGAAACTGTGGTCGTGATGCGATGTGGACATAGCATTCACCACAGGTGCCTTTCAGATTACTCGAAAAGTTCATATCGCTGCCCGATATGTAGCAAGACTATCACGAACATGGAATCTACGTTTCGAAATCTAGACCGCACCATACAAAGCCAGCCAATGCCAGAAGAGTTCAAAGATACGAAGGCTCTAGTATATTGTAATGACTGTGGAGCAAAGTCCGTCGTGGAATACCATTGGCTGGGGCTCAAATGCGATATGTGAGTCGTTTCAGCCACCAGGTACTATGGACAGTCGTGCTGATATAGGCAAACTCCAGGTGCGAGTCATATAACACAGCCCAGCTCCGGCTTTTACATGGTGACATTCTCGAGTCTCCGGAACAGGACCTTGAAAGCAGGCATCTTTCGACTTCTAGAGCGAGATCATCGTCCCATGGTGCAGATGAAGCCTTGTCGCAAAATATGGCATCGTTACGAATCAATACCAGTTCCGTGCAAGGAACAAATTTTCCACAGCAAAGTTTATCTTCGTCTGCCGACCCAAGTGGCCGGTTCTTGTCATACAGCCTTACTCGTGATCGTGCTGTGTCTCCTGTGGTCAGCAATTATTTTGGCTTACCGCCCAACCGGGAACATGATGATAAGTCGATATCAACGTCTCTTTTTGGCAGTGGAACACAAAGAGACGCCGGAAATGATCATGGCGGCGAGCTCCGCATATGGGGAACTAAACTTAAATACAGCTATGGTTTCCTCAGTCGGGAAACAGAATCTGTTGATGGTGAAGAAGCCGTGGAGTCGTCTGATGCGAGTGTATCAGAGAATGACGAAGACGACGAGCAAGAGGAGGAAGAGGATGACGATGATGACGACGATAGTATTGACATCTTCGGACACCGATGAAAGCCAAATTTGCGATCCAAATTTATACAGCACCATGGCCTCAGTTCACCCGAAGAAAACGACACATTCTCAGCAAGTCTCGAAACTTGGTTGCTGAAAGCACTTGAAGTTGAATGGTTCTCTATTTCCTTATCGCGGCCTTGTCGCAGCCGACATGGGGGCCCATCGATATAAAGTATTACACGTATGTTGCATGATAGCTACGCTCTTGTTGTTTCATGCCAGGGCCAAGAAGCTGTGGCGCGCGGTATATATCCAAGAGATCTACGACCGAGGAAAAAGGTTTCGATTATGCAGGTCTAGCAGTAAGCCTAATTCAATATACGAACCATACAAGATCATCCCATAATTGAAATACTTTGTTATTCGCAGTCCGTGGTCAGGAATTGATCAGCCACTGCTCTCGTCAACATGAATCGCCTGGACGTCATCAGCGTGACTTTCCTAATTGGGCCAGCATGACCGCATAGTCGCAATCGGGGATGCTTAACTAAGCCACGTCTGCTTGCGGCTTCGATGTCCTTCGATTTCGCCCATCGTCCAGCAGAAGAAGACACGGATATTAACGAGACAAGATGGGCGGCAGACTCTGTCGCTGATAGTTCTATTTTTTTTTTTTTTTTTTTTTTTTTTTTTTTTTCTTTTTTCTTTTTTCTTTCTTCCTACTCTCACCTCCCTGAATATCTCGGAGTCTTCTTCCTGGTATCTGGTCCGGATCTGAAACGCAACACGGATCTCTCCGCGGACAATATCGGCCTCAGGAAAGCGTCTCATGCGCTTTAGTTTTGGATTCCAGTTCCATGAGACCGTGTACCGCGGGTTGTAAGACGAATTTATTATTGAGATCGTTACCGATTCCGATTCGATTATACGACACTCGTTGGGCTTTCGTCTCACTTTCGGCCTCTTTTGAACAACCCCCGCGCTGCTTATCGCACCCGTTTCCCCCTCCTTTCCTTTTCTTCGAGCGCAATACTATCCCTCGTCTCCCTCCTGCGCCCTCAACTTACGATGCGTCGAAATTCCGATATTGAGATTCACCTTCCGGATGCTGATCCCGGCGCTGTACCGGAATCCATGGATGAGTCGGACGTGGAAATGTCATCGGAAAAGCCACCAGCACCGCTAAGCTTGCCCGCTCATATCGCTGCTCGTTTTTATCGAAAATCTACCGCAGCCAGACGTTCTTCGGTAGCATCGTCTCGACGCAGTTCGATTTCTTCCCTCCATTCCCATCATTCGAATGCATCCGCCCGGGGCGCATCTCCGACGGATCACATTGCGCAACACCTTCGCCGTACATCTATCCTCGAGAGTCGCAAGGCTAGACTTGCAGACCGCGCGTTGCATGCAGAAAAAGTGAGAAGACGGGCTACTCTTTCCAAGACCGCTACAAGAAACATGCACCGGGAGGAGAGGGCGCTGGCCGCTCACCAGTCGCGGGAGCGATTATTGGCAGAAATCACGGCAAAGTGTGAGGAGGAAGTCCGACGGGCGAAGAAGATAGCAGAAGACAACCGGGAAAAGAAGGCTGCGGAACATGACCGATTACGTCTGGAAATGGCGGAGAAGTTCGCAGAGACTGAGAGGCGACGGATGCTCTATCAACAGAGCCACCGGCGTCAGCGTACGAGCAGCCTGCCAGTTACAGAGGAAAATAAAATGGCTCAGGAGGTTACTAGGTCGCTGACCCAAGATGCGGCAGCGAAGACAATCCAGCGGGTCTGGAAAACATACCATGCGAGATCGGTCATGCAGCAATTCCAGACCCTAGGCGTCAACGTCGGGAATATCAATAACATGGCTTTCGAGGATATCGGGGCGTTGCTCTCAGAGGACAGGGTGTTGGACACCATGGCCCGAGTGCTTCGTCTCTGCGGTTTGCAAGATGTGACGAACGGGACGATGGGCGGTCGAGGAGCTGTCCGCACGTTTTTAAGTAGCTATCTTATCGTCACACATCCCAAGGAAGTTTTGAGCAGTAACGGGGAACAGGAACAGGACCTGATTACCAAAGCGCGGGAGTTACTCGTGGTGTTTGAACAGGTCACATCGTTGCTGTTGTCCGGCTGCTGCTCTCCATTAGTCATCTCCACCGAACTCCAAACGTTGTGCGAGGCATACAGCGTCTTCTTTTCTACGTTCCATGCTTGGAAGTCGCATGACTCGAGTGTTCTAACCGAGATCATGCTTGCTCAGTTCGTCGAGTTGGAGTTGATCTGGCAGACAGTCAAGGATGACCGGGCGGGTGGTGTTGCGGATGATTATAGAGAAGGGATCCGGCAGAACCAGATTACACTTCTGGCCCGGCTGAAGCGTCTTGTGGGCTCTGAAAATGCGATGCAGATGGTGCGGGGTGCTTTGAAAAAGGCTAAACGCGCGAAGAAGCGGAGCGTATCCAAGCAAGCTATTCCTCGGTCCGCAAGCGAAGGGACAAACTCGAATGAAGCGCTGACGGATGGCGTTACATCTCCTATTAGCGAGACGTTCAATAACGTAGACAGCTCAGTTTTACAGGAGCTGGACCAACAGCGAATTTCGCCACACGAGCATTTCAGTAAGATGCTCACGGCTCTGCCGGAGAATCGCACATTGGTCCACGAACTCCTCGTCAACAAGGAATTTAGGGTCGACGAGACCCAGTACACCGAACCGCGCAGACAGATCATGCAACACATGTGCGCCATGATGAGGAAGGACGTGGAAGCAGGCCTGGGCGTGAATTGGACCATTGCGATGGCCACGGTGGTTCAAGACCGACTTCTACGTTCACTTCGGCCAGGCAACTCGCTGCACATACTGATCAGTGAGGTTCTCGATCCTAAATTGGTGGAGAATCAGTGCAAGGCTGGTGCATTCTCTTATGAAAATTTCTTTGAATTCATGAACACTATCCTGCCGAAATTGTGTGCGCCGTACCGGGATTCCCAAGTCCACGCATTTGCTGAAGATAGATCTGGAGATGCCATCGACCGTCTCACGCGGTTGATGGGGATTATTGACCTTTTGTCGCTGGATCACACAAATTTCATGATCCGGGTCGCCGCTCCTCAACTCATCCAGGAGGGCCCTGGGTACGAGCAGCGTGCATTCGAGAAGGACCTCCAAGATGGCACAGTAGGATTAGGAAAGACAAGGCGATTTTGGCGGACACATCGGAAGGTCATCGTGGACGAGATGAAGAAACGGGATCCAGAGAATGTCAACGGGGAACCCCGACCTCCAGCTCTAAGGATCTACGCGCAAGGCCTTACTGATTTAACCCTCAGTAATGCGTTAGTTTCTAATGATCTGATCCCAGAAACTCTGGAATTAGACCGTCTTCGGCTGCACGTCCTGCATGCGACAGCATATAGGATCGTGGCTACGGCGTCAATTCTCCTGACAGCCAAGAACCTACTCAAGCGTGATGTGCGGTCACAGTGGAAGGCTGAAGCAGACCGGATTCTATCGCTAGACTTCAATGATATCACGCCGGAGCGAGTGCAGTCAATCTTAGAGTCGACGCACCCCATGCCTCCCAGTGCCAGTACGCAGTTGGCGGCGACCATTCGGCGGGTATTGGGACCAGTCGCTACTGCATGTGAGGCTGCCTCTTCTCCTCCCTCTTCATCCCAGATAATGGTTGAGGTCAATGTGAGCAGCGACTCCATGCAAGACTCGTCCTCGTCCCCCGGAGAGGAAAGGGAGCCCGCCCACCACGGCTCGAGTAACGGATCGGGATCCACTGCGACAAGCTTCAGCGATCCTGTCGCCCGACTGATCCTGTCCCGTCTACGCACACACGTTCTCTCTCGCCTCAGTGCATCGAGTGCCAGCGAGAGAGTGCGAACGACGACGACTGCGAGTCAGAGTCTGGCGGGAGCTGGGATGCCTGAGTTTTTAAATGTGGTTGGGAAGCTGGTGGAGGAATTGGAGAAGGTCCGGGAGGTGGATTGGCTCTGTCATGGCGTTTTTTATGAGAGGATATTGGATGAAGGCGTTTCTTCGTGATGGTGCTCATATAATCTCGTGGTTTTGGTTATGATTTTTTTATTTTATCTTTATCTATGGACATTAGTACAGTAATGGATGGTGGAAAGGGAGAATGGATTATTACATTCTATTACGTTTTATTCATCCTTGAATTTAGACTGCATTAGTGCTTTTTATCATCGACCTCTGCTGCATGCTGTAATTGTAACAATATCAACCCCGCCAACTTCTCTCCTACCCGCTTCAACTTCTGTCGAACGACCGAAGAACGCCACAAATCACGAAGGATTTTAAAACGATTCAAAAACAGAATTCTTCCTCAGGTCCCTCTGCTAGGGCCATTAATTGATTCGTCATGGCAGCCGTTGCCATCACCCATCTCTCAGACTTGACACCACCATCCCTCGAACGAACCTGGCTGACAGCACCGCATCCGACCCTCCCCATAGTTGCAACCTGCAGTTCTGACAAGACTATCCGGGTCTATTCACTCACAAACTTTCGACTTCTCTCGACAATCACCGGTGGGCATAAGCGTAGTGTGCGGACATGTGCTTGGAAGCCGCATGTGCAGGGTGAAAGTGTTCTGGCGACTGGCAGTTTCGACGCGACCGTTGGGATCTGGAGACGGTGGGATAGTTATGGACGCGGAGGAGAAAGTGGCGCAGAGGATTGGGGACTCAATTCTAGGAATGATAAAGCTGGAGAAGATGGCGAGGTTGGAAATGATGATGTTGACGACGAAGACGAAGAAGAATGGCGCTTCGCCGTCCTCCTCGATGGCCACGACAGCGAAGTCAAATCAGTATCATGGTCACCATCAGGAATGCTCCTCGCAACATGTTCGCGCGACAAGTCGATCTGGATTTGGGAGGACCTGGACGACGGGGATAACAATTTTGAGACGGTGGCAGTGATGCAGGAGCATGCGGGTGATGTCAAATCAGTGGCATGGCATCCAGTCGAGGAGTGTCTGGCCAGCGCGAGCTACGATGATACAATCCGGTTGTGGAGAGAGGATATTGACGATTGGGGGCAGGTGGCTTGTCTTAAGGGACATGAGGGAACGGTCTGGTGTATTGACTGGGAGGGCGTGGAGAATGTGCCTTATTCCCAGCCTGCGTCAGCTTCTTTGGCAGAGCAATGGAAGACCAGTCACGCCTTATCTGGTCCTCGTTTGATTTCCTGCTCTGACGACCGCACTATCCGTCTCTGGCAAAAGCAGCCGAAAGAGCAACAGCAACAGCAATTAAATATGCCCAGCATCATCCGTCCAACAGGAACTGACGAAATCTGGACGGAAGAGGGTGTTCTGCCGTCGGCGCACGATCTCTCTATCTACGCCGTGGCATGGAGCAAACGAACCGGACTGCTGGCATCCGTGGGTGCCGATGGCCGTATCGTCGTTTACCAGGAGCAATTCGCCAATGAACAGCAGGACTCCCCAGCTGGTGAGGCCATGGACACAACTGATGACAGCACTGCTTCGCCCTCTCCCCTCCAGACGGGATGGAACGTCATTGCGACTTTCGACGGCGCGCATAGTATCTACGAGATCAACCATGTCGCATGGGCAAAGCGAGCGGATCGGGGTCGTGAAGAGGGCAAGGAAGAGGAGGTCCTGGTTACTACTGCTGATGATGGGAGTATCAAGGTTTGGACACTTGGGTTATGATTATATATATTAGCATTCTTTGGACCTCGTTTTGATAGCTTCAAGAATAAACAGCACCAATTTATGATGAAATAACATAAACTCAAATAGACACGGAGCATTATTATATATTAACTGTGAATGTTGATGGTATTTGTCCATTCTATCCCGTAGTAATAGTATCTAGTCAATCGCCATGTTCAGATAAATGTAGAAACCTGCGTCCCTCCCAAAAGAAGACAAAATATAATCAGCAAGAAATTGAAGCAAAATTACGATAAATGATCCTGCGCCTGTCCTGATCTAGATGGCCGCTGCTCATCTTCATCACTGTCATCGCCCACCGCGTAGTGTTCACGATCCAAACCAGGAGAATGCAGGTCATCAAGCTCGGACTCATCAAAGTCTCCTGCTTCCACATCATTAGCGCTAGAGCGCTTGTTGTGGAAACGTTCAAGCACAGACGAGCCATTGTGAGAGGTTTCCTTCTGATAAACACCCCGGTAGCCGCGGTGATGCCGTCGGCTGCGCCAGATGAAAAAGCCCCAAACAGACACACCGATGATAACGACGATCAGAGCAGCTTCGCCGGACTTGGCATAAGCCTTCCATTCGGTCTCTTTGATCCGTTCCTTTTCTTGTTGCTCAGCGGCCGTGCTGTTCGGATGACCGCCCACTGAGGTTTGCGGAAGTTTCTCGCCGTCAATGCGCGAGTCGGCCGGACTGCCACCAATACTAGCAATATCCACTCTCATGAAGCGGTCGACCATGTCCCGACTCTGGCGCGGAACATCATAGGGAACCATGTGGCTTGCGTTGTAGATAAGGACGTAGGTCAGGTTGCGGGCGTATTGGTAGATACCAGCAGGTTCGTCTTCGAATGTCCAGTCATGACGTGGGGCCCAAACACCTGGTGAGGTCTCAAAACCGGTTCCTCCGTTCCATTTCATGTTGTTAATCAATTGCTCTGTTCCGACATGGTTGCAAATCAGGTCCTTGTCACCGCTAAAGAGAAGAACCTGAACGCCGGATTCGAGTAACTCTGGAAGTAGGCGGACAGAAGGGACAGAATTATGGGCGGTAAACCGGCTGCTCACAGCTCCAGTGCACTCTTCCCAACCAGTCTTCTTTTCCGGGTTGATGTTCAAGGCACTAACCACGTCGGGCCGGCGAAGGTATGGTTTGATGTTTACTAGGTCCGGGGGCCAGTTCATGCCACATGACGGAAAAGAGTCGCGGAGACGAATGTCGTACATGTTGTAACATTCTCTGTTCCCATCGACAGTGCGCTTCAATAATTCCTGTAACACCTCCTCGCACTCGGGTACGCCGACTCTGTCTTTATCGGCCTCCAGGCGAGAAAGACACACAGACTGCGACACTTCGAGGTTCTTGGCGAGCGAGCTACCTTCTGTGAGGAGACTTTCTTCGTAGGCATAAGGCAAGTATGCCTGGTATTGTTCCACCGGGGATACCCAACCGTTTCCGATTAGAAGACCGCGGAGATTCCATTTACTCGCACCACTCTGAGTCGCGTTTTCGTTTCGTTCCTGAATGGCTTTTGCAATGTACGGTATATGTTGACCGGCATAGGATTCACCCGCGAAATAGATCTGCACATAACGAAGCAAATTAGGAGTAGATCAGATGTGAAGTGGTTCGAGACCAAAGACCTACATCATCTCTTTCATATTCCGGAAAAATTTCAAACCACTTCTCGAGAAATGTAATGAAATGAGCCGACATTTCATCCAGTTCATGGATGTAGCTATCCGTGTTGACGTAGCTGAATCCGGTCCCGACGGGTTGGTCGACAAACAGCATGTTGGCGAATTCATCCCAGGAGCCTTCATTGTACTCTAATGTCTGATCATCTTTGACTCGATACGGACCAACTTCCATCAATGCACCGTCCATGGAGCTGCAACCCGGACCCCCGTTCAGCCAGATAATAGTTCGTTGCCGGTTGGCGATATGACGGTTCTGGAAATGCCAGAAAAAGAGATTGCCGTTGTTGTCCGGGTCCACTTCTACATGTCTTTAATTATTCCATGCGTCAGTCTCATCTTCTTGTTGCCCAAGTTTTCTGTATGTGCTTCATCGCGAGCATAACTCACCCAGCATGCATTTTCAGGAGTGGCCCATCCGGTGCCCCCGGCAATGAGCGGACATAATAATCAGCTGCCGATTTAGCAGATACTGTGTCGACATTGTATGAGAGAAGTAGCGACAAAGCCCAGGAGGTCATGGAGGAAAGCGAGAGAGCGCTCGCTCCCTTCCTTGAGCCCCTGCCCAAGGATAGCGAGACCATCCTTGTTTTTTGCTTTCTCTGAACGGGATGACCGAGCCCGGGAAGAACCAAATCTCAAAAATAAATATCAATTAGTTCTGTTAACCGGTATAACAAGAACAGAGGCAGTTCATTGAAGAGGGTGACAGAATGCGAGTGCTCACGACTGCATCGGAACTCGTATCGGAGTGAAACGCGGGCGGATGACGTGAGGAGCCGGGTGTTGAGGGACAGGCACTAAATTAATGAACTCTCTATGACGGCTCTAGAGCAATTCCCAGCACAGAATTAAGGAGAGAATTAGGTCAACCAAGTGAGGATATTTTGAAAATGAAGACGAAACAAAAAAGCAAGACGCTGGCGTGGCCTTCCAAACCTCCAAGGCGGTGAGGCAGTGTGACAGGTCGATTACGCCGTCTTGCAGGCAGTTTCTTTAGTTTCAGAAATGGAAATACGGTATCAATACAACATCGATACAAATCACCTGCCGGATCGGGAGTAGAATGGATTCTATTCTTTATATACTCGAAAAAGACGTTGAAAGAAAGCAGGAATTCAGCCTTGAACGAGGCGAACCAGAGATGGACAATAATAGCCTTGGGGGAAGAAAAGAGACTGGGGTACAAGTAGTGTTTAGCCTTGCTGCGCCTTGCAGGATTCGACGCCAGTGGTTGTTACTATGGAATGGGCCCAATAGTGAAGAGGGTCCTAAGAGGTATGGGTTCCTTTACATTCATGACAGAGTCTAATATTCGGTCTTGCTTTGTACAGTGTAGTCCGGGTAGACCGCAGACAGATTAAAATAGATCATCGACGCCTTTGTCGGCGTCCTTCTTGATGAGATCGATCATACCCTAGACAAGTCAGTACTTCAAGTGTTCTGCATGTACAGAGTACCCGCGAGCACCAGTAACGTACAGAAGGCATGATCGGTTGGCCATCCGCACCCTTGACATAGCGGAATGGCATTTCGGTGCGCTCATTCTCGGTAATCCGAATTTCTGGGTAGTCGATGTATGGGACTTGCTCTAGAGGAACTGTTGATGGATTAGCATTTCATTGTGTTGCGATTTGATAGTCTCTCACTTCTATCCTGCGAGATCATACGGGTGACTCGCACTGCCGTATCGGTGGTCATCTGCTTAGGACCTAACCGACGTCCTGCGTAGCCCTTTTTTCTCAATTCCTTGGTACGATCTAGCAGTCATTCTAGTCAATTGCAAAGTAGGGAAGTAACATTTCATAGAATTACCCACCCCGCGGAGGATCATCGCCTGGTTTCATATAGTTAGCTTCCTTCCACGGAAAAAAATGGATAATATTTACGGCTGGAAGAAAAGCAAAACCTACCAAGAATACCGCCAAAGAGAAACACTTCAAACTGATCGCCATCGGCCGGGCTCAACTCGACCTGGGCCGCCGGATCAAGCAAGCAGACCTTGTCCTTCCGGTCCGCAAAGATTTCTTCGACGCTGCGCTGGTTAATCTCGAGGCCCTCAGTGGCGGCCAGCTCCTGAGGCAGCTGCAACGACGGGGGAACGGAGCTGAGCAGGAACTGAGCGCCTGTTGCGTGGGATTCATGAGCGATACAACCATATTCCAAGGAAGACCAGGGACCTAATTCGGAGTCGAGGTGTTCGACCACAAAAGTAGCAGGAGTCTTGCTCATATTCAGCTCTTTTTTGGGTGAATAAAGAGACTAAATATATAGTTAGACTAGAGAGAAAGGGTGATTTTTTTTGGGGTTGCCCCTGTTGTTTTGGGAGAATAGAAATTTTATAGAGAGCTCGAAAAGAACCAAATGGGGACACGATGGACTGTACTGTGAAGAGAAGCGGTTGAGCAGTCGCCTTGTATATTCAAATACTCCAGAATATATCATTACTACTATAAAGTTTGGATCTCTATTTTTTTTTAATAATATTTCTGTCTTGCCAAAAAAAAAAAAAAAAAAAAAAAAAAAAAAAAAAAAACTTCATTGTTCTGTAGTCATTGCCCCTCCATAATCTACACACATACTGTACTTCTGATAATCACGACCACCACCGCCACCGCAACAACAATTAAAAACATATACATTTCTACTCTATATATTTGCATATTTGCATACAATTAGAGTTGAACTGGCAGATAATAATATTTACATATATTATAATTAAATTCTATTGTATCATTGCTGTGGTTTGCCTGCCCGCCCACCGCCCTCTCTTCCTCCGTCTGCAACCAACTTCCATCTTCTACTCTTATTACTGTTTCTTCTCTTCAACGTCTCCTTCACCAACTGTTCTTCTATACTGGCTATTTCTATTTGCTCCACGAATCGACTAATTTGATTGTATCTGCTCGACTCTCCAGATTCTTCAATCATCCTTTCTCTCCCTCTTCGTCTGGCAGGGATCTCTGTCGCCCAACTGTCTCTCTTCCCCGCTTCTCGACCATTGGCTCTGTCCAGAGAACTTTACTACTGCAACCACCACGGGCTTATATCGCTTCATCTTAACTCTATTCCCTTAGCCTTTTATCTGCGAAAAACCGTTCAGTCTCGTTTCAGTCGCCCAAAATGAATCCTCACCAACAGAACAAGGTTGACATAAGCGTGAGTCTTGGCCACCTCTGGAAAGAAGCAACAAAAAGCCAAGGGATCTGACCGTTGTTACTTGATCACAGTCCCTCAACCCAGATGAGCAGCGTCTGCTGCGTCTCTATGGCAAAATGCCAAACAAAAAGGATCTTCTCCAGAACAAACTCAAGGTGGGATTGTCGCTCATTGTTTGTTCCTTTGACCATCAATCTAATACCAGTCGGCAATATAGGAACGAAAATATTTCGATTCAGGTGACTACGCCCTCAGCAAGGCCGGAAAAGCCTCAGACGTCGGTGTCACCAACATTGGCTCTCAGCACCCCGTCCCCGAAAACATTCCGCACCTGACGGCCACTTCACCCGGCGCCAATAACCCTGCTGCCGCCAGCAACGGCGGTAGTGCCAGCTCCCAGGGCCAACAGGTCCCGGGAAGCAGCATCAGCGGCCACCCCGGCTCCATTGGGTTTCAAGGCAGAAATCCTGCTAAGGAAGGCAGCTTCTTACAACAGGAAACCAGCGCAGAGGATTCCGAGGGTGCCAGGGACTCCGCAGCCGTAAAGGACAAGGATGCACATGAATCTAGTGTCAGTCCACCGCCAGCACGAGAGGGTGTGCCCATCAAGCAATAGTGATACTCTTCTCCGTTTCTTTCTTGTTTCTTCTTGCCGGGCTGGTCTTCTCTTTTGCTTTTTCCCTCGCTCCCATTAATTGCTCATGCAGTGATTTGTGGTATAAAAAAGAGCCTGGCGCTATGGAATTCTATGTGAGAGCTGTGCTTCTCTTCCTTGATCGGGCCACCAATGTGGACTGCAGAACAGGATGTCGAGGGTGAATGGCCGTTGGAAGTGGTGTCCAGACGCAGAGTTTCGTCTGGCCTGATGAATGCGTACATAGGAAGACATCAGGTTTCCTGCTCCGTGACATCGCTTACTCAATAGTTCCCTCCGGCTCGGCTTGTGTCTCGGTCCTTGCCTGTGCTTGGTCTACTTGTTTTACCGTCGCTCTTTTTCCATTTTCATTTTCATGCATATGATGCCACGTTCTGCGTTTTTGTTACGCCTTTTCTTCTTGTCCATATGGCTTCATTTTGATTGATTATATTGCCATGTTTTCGAGGAATGTATTCTGCCCTATCTTGTGATTTCCTCTCACCCCACGCATGTAATGCCGTACGCCACGTTTTGTCGTTTTCTATAACGAACTTTTTTTGTTCATACCTTATCAACTTTGCTCTTTTTCATTTTGAAGCTATATTTGTGTCTACATATAAATGCATAATGGTTGCAGGCCAACAAATCGAGATATCTACTGCTTGACCCTGTCCCAAAGGAGTTAGATCATATAGATCAGTATCGATCCATACATATTCCATATAATTAGCTAACTAGTCTCATAATAAATAAGGCCAAATCAAGATCCTAGACGAACTGACACAGTGCTATTTAGGCTGTATCATTCGGGTATAATCGTCCACAGAAGACATTGCTCAGTAAGAAATCGATGAGCAAATAGACCAGTTGGAACAGAAATGTAGACACCGAGATAAAACAGACAGAGATGAGAATTCGAGCGAATGACACGAAGGGGGTATAATGGCAAGTAGCAAAGAATATCAAGAGCAAAAAAAAAAAAAAAAAAAAAAAAAAAAAAAGGAAGAGAGAAAAAGAGCGAGATGAGCAGCTTCATGCTGAATCAGATTCCACGTCATAGGATGCGGACTGGACTGTCCCCGCACTGAGTTTCCACGAGTTTTCCCTGCAAGCCCAGGTCGAAATAATATTGCCGTCTTTCAGAATCATATCATGCAAAGATTGCCTCTTTTGACAAGTCGGATCCCCCGGGAGTTTCCAGATAAGATGTCAAGATAGTAGGTAGTACCTCGGAGACCCAAGCTGTGCGGATTTCTACCGGTCCTCGTCAGGTGCACTTATAAATAGACCGGTCTCCTGTATAAGTCAGAAATGACCAAGAGCGGAATATGCTTGGTCCCGTAAATCGAGGTCTCTGTAATGGTTCTGGTTTAGATGCATGCGCCCCCAAGATAAAGGGGACGAAAAGAATGGTCGAGGAATCGTCAAACCACGAATCATCATACCCAGTCTAGCGTAGACAATTCAGTCTGCCTTCCAATGACCTGCTAGACCGGTGTCGAGGCTGTCGTTTTCACCTAGATATAGTTCAACAGCATATAACCCCAGCGTGCAGGCGAGGTTAATCCATCTCCAGAAATTTCCCCCGCCACCTCCTTGGGTACTCCACCATTCACCGCTACCTCCCATTGCTTCGGAGGTTGAGGAAAAATGCTGCATTAAAAGACTTGTATAAACCGAGATAAGAATAGAGGGAGAGAAGTAGCTGAGGAATCCCAGGAACTGACCCGCCGCATCAGAGTCATCCAGAGAAGCTTCTTGGAACAAGGCACGGGCTCCAGATTCACGAACAGCTGGGATAATCCGTGTCGAGGCATAGAGCACTAAGAGACGATAGGCGAGCGAGATAAGAACAGATGGTGTCACTGCACCAAAAACCGCGTTGATCACGTTGAAAGCTGCATGGATGATGGAGGGAAGGAGGGACAGCGCGTGCATGAGGGTGGTGTAAGACGCCATGATGATAGGAGGCAGAGGGGGGAAATCTCCTGCTTGCGATGGCGACGGAATCTGTTCGACTGGATGCGAGGGCTTGTAATCGGTAAAGATTTGATAAATGCACAGGACGACATAGGCAAACAAGAGAGAGCTTTCCACTGGATTTCCACGGCCGCTGCCGATCCCCCATGCACACAAGATCACGGCACACGTGATGGAAACGCCAATCAGAGCTGCGTCGACATTTGAAATCTCGGGAAACTGGAGGACTCGCCAGAGGAAGTAAACGGAACTGGATATAATCGAAGCGGACATCACCAATAGGCCGATCTATGACAATATTAGCCCCTCTATTGCATAACCATAAGGAAGAAAGAGCATGGGTACATACCATCCAACTATCACTGCGTCCACCACGGTTGACCAACCATCTGGTGATTTGTCCTGCAGCCTGAATGACCAATAGACTGCAAAATCCCTCTACCAGCTGAAAAACTGGGGTTGACCATCGCAAAAGTTTTTCCCAGTTTCCAACCGTCACGGTTTCCACCAATCCATCGGGACCAAACAACCATTCCTGAATCGACGAGTCCTGAGCTCTCTTTCCGCTGAAAGTCCGCTCCACCCATGAGGTAGAATTATCCGTATCAATGGAGAATCGATTCAGCGACCAGATAAGGAGAATCGGGATAATAAGCCATTGCGTAGAACTGATGACAACGATCAACGAGGATCTAAGCCACGATCGGTCCGGAGTGGTGACCTTTAAAAGGGAAAAGATAAAGTAGAAGGTCGCCAGAGAAAGCGAAAAGGCCAAGCCGCACGTCTTTCCACCCACATCAAATGCGAGTGGAATCGACGAGACGGTGACCGTGAGGAAGAAGGCCGACGAGAGGGCGCGGAAGAGCCACATGGGGTTCGGCGTAAGACGAAACGATATCACTGGAACGAGCGGGGGTTGCTGATAATAGAGAAGGAGCGCGGGTGGGGAAGAAAAGGGTCGATGATGTGACAGCTGCTAGATACACGCGACGAGGCACGAAAACCAGGGTTGGATTCCCAGTTAGGTATTAGGTACCTATTATCCGTATACCGGAGAGAGCTGAGTAGAATGACGAAAAAAGATGTAGATGCCTGACTTCTTCACATAAAGCTGGTTTATCTGTTTGTGCCCCTCACTTTATTTTATTTTTTTTTCTCATATATATATATATATATATATATGTATATATATTATTATTATTTTTTTTTTTTTTAGCTTCTCTGGTCACGTCCGTGTGTTAGTGTAGTGCCTTTTTTTTTTTGATCTTATCTCCAGGCGGGTCAGAATATAAGACGAGTCTCACGTGGTGAACTTGACGGTGGCGCAACCAGCGCAGAAAAGTAGTATATCTCTTTGATGCGTGTGTATGTTTTCGCTTGCCCGTTCGAGAAGGGTTGAACCAGTCGACGGTGCAATCTCAGGCGAAATTTGCGCTGGACAGGGTACAGCTGGTTCCTGCGCGGCACTTGCAGGCTGGGGACGAGGCGGTGGAATCCAGGATTGTAGCGGTCAGAAGCAGCAGAGAAAAGCAGAGAATTAGAGCGAAGGATGCAGGAAAAAGAAATTGTATTGAAATAATAACCACTGGTGGAAAAGATTATTCCAGCGATGGTTACAAGAAGAGACAGAAAAGGAAAGTCGAAGGCAGACAAGAAAGGAAAAAGGGACAAATACACTGTTTAGAGAGGAAAACACGAGCATGTGACAGCGCGTAAGGCTGATACGGCCATAATTTCCATTCGTATTAATGCCTTGCACTAGTCCTGATATGGACACAGCCACCTGATGGGGGAAGCCCTCTGATAGGAGCCCTAATTAATGTCCCGATAAGGCAACTCATCCAGATTTTCCCTTGAACGTGACAACGATATATCGTCCATACGAACTGAACTATTCATTGTTGGTTTATGTTTAAACTTCGACAGTTGTTCAGAATGGCCGAAGAAACTACTACAAAGAAGCTCAAGACCTCCCCACCCGTCCTCGGAACCCATAAGTATGTTCTTGCTCACTTCCAATAACGTTTGTCTGGTTACTGATTACGCTTCCTTTTTCAAGCGGTCATTTCCATGCCGACGAAGCTCTCGCTGTTTACCTTCTCCGTCTGCTCCCCACGTACTCATCTTCTCCTCTTGTTCGTACCAGAGATCCGGCCCAGCTTGAGCAATGTCACACCGTTGTCGATGTCGGTGGGGAGTATGATCACTCCCGCAACCGCTATGATCATCACCAACGGACTTTCGCGACCTTCTTCCCCAACCATGAAACAAAACTCTCGTCTGCTGGATTAGTTTACATGCACTTTGGTCGTGCGATTATTGCCCAGCATACCGGATTGCCGCTAGACCACGAAGATGTCTCCATTTTGTACGAGAAGCTTTACACCAGCTTCATTGAGGCCATCGATGCCAACGACAACGGTATCTCCTCTTACGACCCCGCAGCTATCGCATCCGCTGGTATTGAGAAAAGGTTCAAAGATGGTGGGATTACAATCACCTCCGTGGTGGGCGATATGAACAATCCGGACCCTACCTGCCCGGAAGAGCCCCAAGATGAAGACAGTCTCTTTAGTCGTGCAAGCACTTTCATTGGAAACGTCTTCACCCGCAAGTTGCACCACGCCAGCACATCTTGGCTACCCGCCCGCACGACCGTCCGTGATGCGTATCACTCGCGACGGGACGTCCACTCCTCCGGCCGCATCATCGTGTTGCCCAAGGCTGGCATCCCCTGGAAGGAGCATCTGTACAATTTCGAAAAGGAGGCTTCGGGTAATGGAGATACCATCCCTGAGAATGAGGTCTTCTATGTTCTCTACGCCGAAAGTACCGCAGAGGACGCTAAGTGGCGGGTGCAGTGTGTCTCGACCTCCGAAAGTAGCTTCGAGTCTCGCAAGCCTCTGCCTGAGTCGTGGCGTGGTGTTCGTGACGCGGATCTGGACGGCGTCATTGCCACAGAGGCAAATAAGTCTGGCAAGCCTAAGATTCCCGAGGGTGCCATCTTCACCCACGCGAGTGGGTTTATCGGTGGCCACAAGAACAAGGAGGGTGCTTTTGCCATGGCCGTGCGGAGCTTGGAGCAGTAATGACGATTGATGCACTTTTAAATATACAATTTATAACGAAAGCAAAAAAAGAATTTGATATGTTCATATTTCCATAATTTGATTCTAAGACGGGCGTGGTCCCAGCGGACATTTCAGACATAGATCATCATCCAAACATATTTACAACACTATTGTCGGCATCAATGCCATTAAAATTGAGATCACCTCAATTCTTGGCCTGCCAGATCCCATTCAACCCTGCTTATTCCACCAGCGCCCATCAACCAGAGAGTCTTGAGCTCAGGACCGGTCCAAGCAAAGTTCTGAACGGTGTAGTTGGTCTGAACCGTCAGGAGAAGCTGGCCAAAGGAGTCAAGGACATCTACACCTCTCCCATTTCCTGTAAGTATGTACCCATTTGCAGCCACCTTGAGACCGTCGGGCACATATTCAGGAGACAAATAGACAGGTCGCTTGTTTGTAGCGCGAGTGCCATCCTCGCTCAGGTCAAATGCGTAGATGGTTCTACTCTGATATTAGTATTTCCATAGCAATGATATAGCCGTCAGCCCAAAAGCAACATACCTGTGTCCCACTGATGAGTTGAAGGTGTTCTTGTGTTGGCCGAATTTCGGGTCCACCGTGTTTCTTCCAGCGCCTAGATGCAGACATGTTAAGCAAATATTGTTTAAAAAGGTTTGTTGAAATAATGATACGCACCAGTGTCACTGATGTACACAAGCGTCCCCTCCGGATTGAACGCAATACCATTAGGCTGGGTAATGCTGTCATCCACCACGAACACAGCGCCAGAGGTCGCATTATACCGGTAGCTGGCGGTTGGAAGTTGAGGAGCGGTATCGGTGAGAGAATTCCACCATGAATAGTCTGGGTCGGTGAACCAGATGTCCCCCGTTTTCGGATGCACAGCAACATCGTCAATCGTGTTGAAATAGTATCCAAAGTAGTTGTTGACCAGGGTTGCCGATTGGTTCGTCTTTGGGTCCACTGTTCTCAACCCCAGTCGTTGCTCACTGCCCCTGACGGACCTGTTTCCGCCAGACGCACCCCAGACGATCTTGCCGTTGTGGAACGTACCACCATTGGGAGCGTAGACAGGCGGGTTCGAGAGATATTCGGACAGCTTTGGCGGATCCTGATTCAAATTGACGACCAGCTGAGGGAGATATCCCGGCGTCAACTGGGACAGGTAAAGCTTATTCTGCGAGGCTACATAGACAGGCGCTTCGTGAACGACCTCAGGGACTCTGAACATGAACTTATAGCTGGGCTTAGAGCCCAGGACCTCGAGACCGCGTTCTTTGTCGAAAACAAGGAAATCGGCTGATTTGACGTCATCTAACCGAGTACCATTGCCGTAGGTGATGTCGCCAAAAGTCGAAGGAACATCGGCAGTAGATAGTTTGCGGAAGAAGTGGTATCTAGCATGCACATTCTCTGTTAACATCCAATCTTGCACATGACTCTTTGGATTTTTGACTTACGGGAGCACATTGGCATATTTATTGATGCATACCACCGAGGGGCCGCAATCTTCCGAAATCGGATTGGTAACACCGGTCTGCGCACGAGTGATACCAGCTAGGAGGAAACAAAGAGCCGAGAGGCGCACATGCATTCTGAAGCAATCGCTCTATGAGACGGTGTATCCTGCAAGGACCGGGAGGGGAGGAACTTGGCGGGAAATCAGGAACCAGGAACCGAGAAACACTCTTCTATTAAGGTTGACCCCATAAGGCCATCGATCTGTTTATATGTTTCTGACCCCTGGCTTTATTTCCGGTCTTCGCTGTTTCTCCACAGTTTCACAAACAAAGAGGGGTTTAGAAGTTGATGGCATTATTCCATAAAGGCCTCGCACTGCATTAATCGGAGCACGCATCCAATCGAATCGAAAAGGTCACCAGCCCCAAGGTTTAGTCGGTTTCCAAGCTTGGCTTTCTGATCTGCAATAATTCAATTTATTAGCGGGCAACCAAATTGCCCGATTATGTGGGGGAAGCCCGATCGTCTATGAGGCCGCAAGGAATGCCGGAGAGGGAGAGACAATACAGCTGCTGTCGTTTTTAATTGCAGCAAGTCGATACCGGACGGTGAGTTTTGTTTGGAGTGAGGCATGTTTGCTGCACTTATGACTCGGAGCGACTCCGAACGAACCGCCATAAAGGACGGCAGGCAGTGTGCGGGCTCGGGGGGGAGGGAAAAAGTAAAGAGGGGACATGAAAGATGAAAAAAAAAAAAAAAAAAAAAACCGCATGGTCAGTGACCACAGCAAAACTGCAGCAGCAAAGGTAGTATTAGTATGAACAACCATAAAACTCAATGCCGGATGTTCAAAGAACTGATATCTTCGATGCTACCAGTCCCGTCACCTAATGTTGCTGCTCCAGCTGGAGTGTCTTTGACGCCGGGATGTATATCTGCCGTGTCTTCACGCTCCCCCAATGCGCGCTGAATGAGTTTGGCCTTGATGATAGCTCCCTTCAAGCGTTCGTCCACATCTGTCACCGCTTCCTCTGTATTCGACATTACTAATGATGCAGGATCAACTAGTTCGAGCAAAATATCGAGGTTTTTCGTCAGCCGTGCACTAGGCGGGAGTGTCGCCATTTCTGCGCAGACGGAAGGGTCCAAAGAAGCATCCAAATCTTTGTGACCAATCGTATTTGTTGTAGAGATATCATCTGTATTTGTCTTTGCACCCGGCTGCTTGGAAGCTTTGGAGTCGGCGAGTCTCTGAGCCCAAACCAACGCCTTTCCATACAATCGTCCCATTTCGACGAACTTTTCGAAGCCCTTTTCAACAGCAAAGACGCTTCCCTCGGTATATCCAGCTTGAGAACCATCAGCAGCTCCCAGATCATAGCCTTCTTTGTAAAATTCCTCCTCCAGATCTAGGAGACTCTCCAATAAATGATTGCTCTCCATCTGGCCAAAGCAACGTGACGTGTGGGATTAGAGACACCAGAAGAATAGAAAAACGTCGAACGGCATATAATTTCGGCGTTATACAAGAAATACTTGGAGTCAGTCGCAGAGTGGTTGCAGTCAAGAGAAGCCAAAAAGTTGAATGATGAATCATCCGCACTTTTTCTCTCGGCTTTCCTGTTTGCCCCTCCATCCATAAAATCTCCCCCCCGCCGCCATTCATTTTCAGAGTCTCGAACCAATATTCAAAATGGCTTCAGATCCCAAAATTTTGCCCCAGAAGGGCGCGCGCAATATCCTCGTGACGAGTGCATTGCCATATGTCAATAACGTACCTCATTTGGGCAACATTGTCGGTTCCGTGTTGAGTGCCGACGTTTTCGCGAGGTATCCAACCATCTCTTTATGGCAGGCCGTACTGGTACTAACATATAATTTCTTATAGATACCACAAGGCTTGTGGACGACCTACTCTCTATATCTGTGGTACCGATGAATACGGAACGGCGACGGAAACAAAGGCCCTCGAAGAGAAGGTGACGCCGGAGGAACTGTGTGCCAAATACAACAGGATTCACCAGGAAGTCTACGAATGGTTTGAGATTGGATTTGATCACTTTGGCCGGACCCCGACGCAAAAACACACCGAGATTTCGCAGACGATTTTCAAGAGGCTCTATGAGAACGGATATCTCGCGGAGAAGACGGCAGAGCAACCGTTCTGTGAAGCGCACGGCTCGTTCTTGGCTGATCGATATGTAGAGGGAGAGTGCCCGCGATGCCATTACGATGACGCCCGTGGTGACCAATGCGACAAGTGTGGTCATCTGTTGGATCCATTTGATCTCATAAACCCCCACTGCAAACTTGACGGTGCCACCCCCGTCCGCCGCGAGACCAAGCACATCCATCTCCTTTTGGACAAGCTGCAGCCGCAGATCGAGGAATGGTCTCGCAACGCTATTGACAAGGGAAACTGGCCCAAGAACTCCCGGGTGATCACTGAGTCATGGCTGAAGGAAGGCTTGAAAGACCGTGGGATTACAAGGGATCTTAAGTGGGGTGTGCCCGTTCCCCTTGATGGACTTGAGAACAAGGTGCTTTATGTGTGGTTCGAGGCCTGTATCGGCTATCTTTCGATCACGGCCAACTACACATTGGACTGGGAACAATGGTGGCGTAACCCGGAAGAGGTGCAGTTATACCAGTTTTTGGGAAAGGACAATGTGCCTTTCCACAGTGTTATCTTCCCTGGTACGCAGCTAGGAACCACGGACAAGTGGACCATGCTGCATCACTTGAGCACGACTGAGTATCTGAACTACGAGAACGGCAAGTTCAGTAAGTCGCGCGGAATCGGTGTTTTTGGCAACAACGCCAAGGAAATTGGCGTTTCCCCCGACGTGTGGCGGTATTTCCTGCTGAAAAATCGTCCGGAGACTGGTGACACTCAGTTCGAATGGCGTGCGTTCGTGGACAGCAACAACAGTGAACTGCTGGCTAAGCTGGGTAACCTGGTCAACCGGGTAATCAAGCTGGTCACTGCCTCGTACGGCTCGACTGTTCCCGAGTTCACCGTCCCCGAAGGTTTCCAGTCGAACTTGGAAGAGTTCACCGGCCTTCTCCGCCAGTACATCGAGGAGATGGAGAGCGTGCACCTCCGTGCCGGTGTGCAGACAGCCATGAGGATCGCCGAAGCCGGCAACGGTCTGATCCAGGCTAACCGTCTGGACAACTCTCTCATCGCCAACGAGCCCGAGCGCGCCGCCGCTGTCGTTGGTACCGTGCTCAACCTCATCTACCTCCTTGCCAGTGTGTTCGCGCCCTACCTCCCCGCCACCTCCAAGTCTATCAACGAACAACTGAACGCCCCCTTCGCTTGCATCCCCACGCTGGAGGACATCAAGGATGGCTGGAAGCCCACTTCCTTGAAACCCGGCCACAAGATCGGCAAGGCCCAGTACCTGTTCTCGCGCATTGACTCGAAGAAGGCCGACGAGTGGCGAGAGAAATTCGGCGGTTCGCAGACCGAGCGTCAGAAAAAGGAGGAAGACGCCGCCAAGGCCGCCGCGAAGAAGGCTGCTAGCAAGGCCAAGAAGAAGGAGAAGAAGGCTGGCAAGCCTGCTGATGCTCCTGCGGGTGGTGTCGAGGCTTCTGCCAAGGGAGGTGCAGAGGCAACTACTGCTACCACTGAGGGCAAAAATGACGAGGCTGTTGAGAAGGTCACCGATGGTGTATCGCAAGTTACGATCCCGACATCATAGCCATTCTATTCGCTTTTTTTTCTTTCGTTATTTCTTTTTCCGGGGTTGAATTTTACTTTTTCTGTGGGTTCATTTAAACTGTACTTGGGAGACGAATCATAGCATGAAATATATGAATGATGTAGACGAACGAAAATAAAATAAAATGTGATTTTATATTGAATTTTATCCCTACTCTAGCCCTAGCTAAGAACTATTACTACACTAATGCTAACCAAAAGCCGCCCCCAAGTACATTCATTATTCAGCCTCAAGGAGGGTGCTTCCATGCCAGAATTCTCTCCTGTCCATTATCTTCCGACACCCGTAACGTAGGACTCCTGGCAAACAAATGTGTTTTTCCATTGGAAGAAGCAATTAAAATGAAAAAGGCAAATTGCCTATACTGATTTCGCTCGTTGTATGCATTCCCAAACATAATAAAAGATAACATGAAATAAAACTATTCATACCATAAACCAATCCATCTATCACTCAATCACCTCTTTCTCGCTCCCGCTCGAGGCTTCACTTCTTCTGGCGCAACAGGATGAAGCATCACCTTGTTGGGCAATTGTTGGGTGTTGGCAGAGTAACCCTTACTCCAATCGTAGCTGACAGCGTATGCAAAGATATTTCCAGTGCGGTTGAAAGCGGTGCTAGAAATTGTTCCCCCGACGGACGGATACCCCTTCAGACGATGTTTGGCATCCTTGTCCCAGAAGTGGAAGGTACCGTCACTACCGGCGGTGCTAAAGGTACCGTGAACAGGATGGAAGGTGATAGAGTTGAGGGAATAGATGTTGTTGATGTCGCGTTGGTTGGGCGGGGTCTCACGGTGGCATTTGAAGCTGAAATTGGAGCTCGAGTCCTTCTCCTCGACATACTGGATGGCACAGCGACCCTCGATGCTACCAACGGCAAACCCAGTGGAATCAATGAAACAGTTGACTGTCCGCGTCTGCCACTTGAGGGGAGACTGCATGGTTTTGTAGAATTTGGTGGGGCTATCGAGGTTGACAATGTTGATGTACCGGTCCGCTGTACCGATAACGAGGAGTTTATTCTTCACATCCATGGTGTACACTCGCTCCTGACACTCGAGCGAGGCGATGGGGGTGGACTGCCGCAGGTCCCAGTATTTGACTGTTTTATCCCACGAACCCGTGATGAGAAGGGGGGAGTTTCCTGCGGGGTTTGGAATCATATCACAGCATCGAATCGGAGCATCGTGAGCAGCGACCTGCACGGGAGTCGTAGCGCCGGCAGCAAGGTCGAGCATCCGGGCAGCTTTATCGGCACCAGCCCCGACGACTTTAGTCCCATCCTGCGTACACCGACAAGTCAACCAAATCAAACCCGCTGAAAGTTCCGCAATTTGCAACCTACCGGAGACCAGCAACAGCTCAAGACGGGAGCTTCATGCTCAAAAAGCGCCTTTCCTTCACTTTGTCCCTGCTCGTTGATCTCATAGATGCGGACCTTCTTGTCCCAGGACGCGACGGCAAGGTGTTCGCTGGCGGGGGAGAATCGAAGATCGGATATACTGTCCTCGGGAGGAGAGTTGAGCGCGACATCCTTAGAGATGTCGCCGGTGGTGTTGGTCTGAGCTGCTGATGTCGCCGTAGCGCCGACGGAACCGAAGAGCGACATTTTGTGACCCTTTTCTCTTGCTTTTTTGGTCCTCCTTTTGTCTTTTTTTTAATACAAAATCAAATCAGGACTGGAAACACAAACGAATAGAAAGATAAGGGGGTATCAAAAAAGCACAACTAAAGAAGAAACGACGAATGAGAAATGAAGAGAAGGTCTTCAAAATCAAAACGAAGCGACGCGGTGGAAGTGGAAGAGCTCTTCGTCCTAATGCGGTTAGTCTGCAGCCCGGGGCAAAAGGAAACAAATGATGTAAACAATGCAATTACAACAAATCAATCAAACTAGACAGAATAAGCAAAATAAGCAAACAACCCTAAACGGGTCCAAGTATAACTACAATACAGCATCGTCATGATCTTAACTATGATTACTGTGGAATGACAATGGCCTGATCGAGTCCATGGCTCTACATTCAATCCTATTGGGAAATGCATCATGCTGCATTCGCCACTCGTATCAGAGTTCCGCCATTCCGTCGTCCAATGTCATACCATCAACATCCATGTTCTGGCATAGTCTACTTTAAATTGCGTGTGCATATCCAATGTCAATTCACCCGGATGTTGGTAATGACGCATTCTAAAAGAGGAGAAAAGCTCATGTGAGAGCACTGTAAGTTTGAGCTACCAGAGAAACATATCACGTCGAGTGTTGTATACCTTGAATCAACTGTCCCAAAACGGGAAATGCGGGGGTGCACAACCAAGCTCTCACTCTCCACGTCAGGTGATCTTCCGATGATCCGTCGCAAAGTACTGTTTTTATACAAGTACTCACTATACGGGATATTGTACAATATGACATTGTGCAGCGTACCCCCTGTATGTGGTGTGGTATTCTGTCAATGAGGAATCGGAAGACGAGGACCTCGTCATGATCAAGATACAGTCTTGCTTGATCCGATTCGATCCAGCCATAGCCCTAGAGCGTACGTGTAGCACTCGACATTGTATATCCCCGGTAGTATCGCCGGGTCTGGTTCGGGGTCACCTGCTCTTCTCCTCCTTTCTCTGCTGTCTCCTCTTCTCTCCCTAATTATTCTTCTCGCCTGTCTTTCCCCTCTCCCTCTTTGATTCCTCTCCTTTACATCATTGTTGCTTAACCTATACTCAGCTATCAGGTAAGGCTCTACTACCTTTGAGACCAACCTACTTGAACACTATAGCTAACTCCTACCATAGCCTAGTTCATTACCGTCGTCACCATGTCTACTGAACAGCCTGAACTCACCAGAGTTGATTCAGCTGTCGCAGGCCTGGGTACATCCCCCCAGGATGAGAAACCTCCCATTACGAAGATCGAGCAAAGGCGAAGGTCGTCGGTAGCAGAGGGTGTCTTTAACATCAAAGACTTGGGTACGGTCTCTCAATCCACTCAATCCAGAGAAACGAACTAAACCATCGATGTTCGCAGAGGCCCAACAGATCGAACTGGTACTTCCAATCGAGACGCAGAAAACTGGGTGGTAAGTGTATCCATCTTTTCGATCAATGCTTTTCATTGCTGTGATATCCATTGATACCCTTTCAGGAAACTCAATACCTCGCCAAACAGCATCGAGGACAAAGACATACTTAAACTGTACCTCGTCAACCCTCCCGTCAGGAAGATTGACCTGCACTTCCCACTAGGCTTGGAAGTAGCTGCTCGCAACAGTAAAGGTGTCACCATCAAGGACGCGCTGGACGCCATCTACAAGCAGTTCAAGAAAAAGGTATCATCCACCGTGTCCCTACTGTTTTTGACAATGCTGATTTCTTCTGCTTAGTCTGATGATGAAATGGATGCTCCCTACCTTGCTGGCTTTGAGTGGAACAAGAAGGAGTGCTGGACACGTCTAGTCGTCCACCAAAAGCATCATGGCCCAGTACAACAGTCGCGCAAGAAGGGCAAAAAGGCAAAGGAAGAGGCATAATGCTGATCATCCCTCCATAATAATGTCTCAAAGAAAGGTTTCTGTTATGTCTTTCATTTAGTTTTGTCCCCGGTGCTCTCTGCCATATTTGAGTTTGGAATAGTATCTATAGTTATTTGAATAAGTCATTTTTGTGATATCATCGCAATCTTCGTAGTTCTCATATACGGTCATATTTATCATCCAAGACAAACACCGAAAGGATAAGGTTATAAATAGTAACAGAAAATTCATGACCACCCCGGAACCACTCCCCCGAATAACACCAACACCAGTTCATCCAAGATAGTAAAGACGAGATGCGTATTGAGCCGTTGGTTATTCAACATAGCAAATATTCTCCTTGCCGCGCCTTGCGCATTTGCTCGTCCAACAACATTTCCTGCGAGATCTGGCACTAGCGTCGCCAGCACCACGCTCGCTTCAGTGCGACTCTTGGATTGCTGAGACGGCGTCCGCACGGTATTATGTCGCAGTACGCCATTCGGCCACATCGTGTCTCGTGCGAGATGGATGTATCGGAGCAACGACTCATCTTGAACGAGTGAGCGGGCTCCTTCGCGCACTTTGCGCTCGATAGTCCCACCCAGGAGCTGATGGAGGACTACGACCACGGCGCGGCCACGAAGCCAGTTGTTGCCCTTATTCAGATCAAAGGCTTCCAGGAAGAGGTCGCATATCGGCTTGATAAACGGTTCTAGTTCCCGGTCTTCAAATGCATTGAGCTCCGCCTCTGCTTCGGCAGCAGTTACAGAATCCTCTGCATTGACAAGGTTCGCCCCTGGTGAAGAAGCGCCAGCCTGGTAGCTGGTCGTCGCGGCGGAGATGAGGTTCTGCCCAGCCGTAGAGAGCTGGTCTAACACACCAAAATTGGCTAAGAAATCGTCCATGCCATCCGTCACCGAGTTATAGATCCGGGTAACCAGATCCTTGGTCTCGTCATCGCGAGGACGAATCTCATCGCGTGGAATGATGGCCCGTTGAGAGAGAAAAGCACGTAGGTCACGACTTCGACACACTTCCGGCAATAGCAATAGCTTTTGGAGGTAACTCTCCAACGCCATTCGTCGCTTTTGCAAAAAATCCTTTTGCAATTTCATCACCATACGGCGACGCGGAAATTCTAAGTGACGGACTGATGGGTATCTTGTGCGTAACTTGTGATGTAGCTCGTGGAATTCGCTGTAACGACGGGCTATAGCCCAGGATGCCGCTGGCATCTGCTCCCCTGCATTTCTCTGGACTTCAACCACATCTGTCAAAAACGTTAGTTAAGTCGTTCCACGGAGAGATATCGGCATGTTACATACATAGAGCATACTCTCGTCCATCTGGTTCCTTACCCACCACGATGGATTTAATTTGAACAGTCGACCGGCCATATAAGCTGTTGTCGCTCTCTTGGATGATATATTGTTGGCGCTGCATCTCTTTCCGATGACCTTCCCGCTGGATGCTAGCCTTGGACTTGCGCAAGATCCGCAGTTCAGCCGTGTTGTTGGTTAGCTCAGCTTTCCGAGTTAGCGCATCCACAACCGATTCCTGAGAGCCCAGCTTTTCGATCTCGGTGGTGAGCGCCTCAATTGCTTCTGTCAAACCAAGGTCTCCAGGGGCTGCTTCATGGACTTCATCAGCAGGGTCTTTGCCTTCCGTTCCAGCTGGCTCTTCGTATTCATCCTCGATGAACTTCTGCTGGTCCGGAAATAGGTCATCATCGAAAACACCCCGTCGTGGGGATTCATCGACAAGCCCTAGTGAAGCAATACTAGGTTTTGTTTTCTCATCTGTTCTGATTTCTTCCCGTGGCAATTCCACAGAGCTACGCGATGACTTAGTAGGATTCCTGCCGTTGCTATATAACTCAGGTGGGACCAAGTCATCATGGTTATCATCATGGTTTTCTGATTTAGCATTCTTGGGTGGTTCATCGGTAATAATATCGATCAATGCCGCCTCCATCGTCTCGATCACTTGGCTTTGACTTTTTTCGTGTTCTCCATTCTGCGAGTCTTTGCCGAGGCTGTGTGTAGATATAGCGAGAGGTTCGGTGTCATATTCATCGTCGAATAAAGGGGCGGAACGTTCAGAATCCAAAGAATTCCGGGGTGATACATCATCATCGAAGAGCTTTCCTGTACTCCGGACATCGGTTGATGAAACGGCAGCCCGACGCAGATCCTTCGATTTGGCTCCTGTCTGAGACATCGTACGGCCAGTCAAAGGAGGCAAGATCCGTCTTTCAGGCGCCTCGAGACTGGCTGTAGGGCTAGGCTGGTGAGCGGCTAATCCTCCCTGATTCAAGCCTTGATCCGACGCAAGGTACTTGTAGTACAGATCCGACTGTTTAAATCTAGGGTAATGGACATTCTCCATTTCCTCCAAGACCGCAGATTGCGAGGTCAAGATCACAGTCCGCGCCTGGTGGTACTGGTCTGAAGTCGCCCGTTTTCCCGCACTCAGAAAAGCTTTCACCATTCGGCGAGATCCGTCTGCGACTTTGATCTCAGGTTTTGTCAAGTACGTTTCGCTGATTAGTGCCATATCATTCTTATCGGCTGCGTTCCATGTCGTTGAACTAGGGGATGTTTCGTCTCCAAAGTCATCTTCAAGTGGATTGCGAAACCCGTCAACCACGATCCAGAACTGCACTAATGACATGAGCTTTTGACGGTCCATGAACTCCATAAAGTAAGAAAGACCAGAAGGGTCGCGCATTACGTCCGCTAAAGACATCTCATGAGATGCCGGTGCGCTATTGCGGCGCAAATGTGATGCATTTGCTGTGGCATGTGGAAATCTACAACCTCCGGGAGCTGAGAGTTTGAGCACCTTCTGATCCAGGACTCTCTTGCTCGTTTCCAAACGACGAAGATAAACCTGGTCTTGTCCTTCCACCATGCTTTCTCGCTTCAACTGGCTGGCAACAAGCGCTCTGAATCGCCGGGCATCCGAAAGGTTATTACATCTCCGAATTGCCCTGACAAAGCGCTCAAAGGCACGTTCCGAATCATGCGGTGAGAGCTTGGGAAATGAACGTCCATGTTTTGAATGGGGCATGGGAGACGCATGTTCATCTAAAGCAGCCCGAAGTTTTCGCACAGTTTTGCGATCATGGAGGGCTGTCCGTCCATATGCCTCCATCAATTGATTCCACGTATCTGGATCCGAGAGTGTAGATACAACTGGGAAGAGGACGGCACAGGCGAAGATCTCCCGGATTAACACAGCAACAACGCGGCTGTTGAGCGTATTCTTTGAGAATAACTGTGGGAGTAACCCAACGGAGATTTTCCGCAAGTATTCCTGTTCTGCCAGCTTTTGGTCGGAGAGGGACAGCGAAACCGCCGGGTGAAGACGTCCCTCACAGTATTTGCTCGCAATAGCAAGATCCAACTCTTCTGACTCGGTCACATTCCGTGTCAAATTCCGTCCCCGGACTGACCGCTCCGCGATATCAAATTCTCTGAGATGGGTGGTGAAGATGGGAAATATGCGCGACACAATTAGCGACACCAAATCCTCTGTCAGCAGACGATTATGAAGATTCCCAATCGCAACCCGAATCATTCGGTCCACCTCGTTGATAAACGCCGGGCTCGGGCTGATGTTTTGGTACCATGACGAGATAAAATCGCGAGTAATGAGTGTCAGAGTCTGATCAACTGCTTCCGACACGACAAATGATTGAGGGTAGATGGGCTTGGGATTATAGGTGGAGCATTGGCGAATTGCGTGGATTTCTTTGTGCCAGTGCTTGGGAGTGATGAATTCCAGAGAGGCAGTCTTCGCGCTAAATCTAGCGGTATCCCGTGTCCGTGTTGTCAGAAACATAAGACCCAGCAGCGAAGTAAAAGAGGCTATAGCGCCTAGAACGACCGCATAGCCAAGGTATCGCAGCACTGGGAACCATTGAACCACCAAACCCCATGCGATGAATCCTCCGAGTCCCCCCAGAACAACAAGGTTGCGACTGCGGGCCATTGTCCCCGGAAGTGAACGAGTGACTGACGTCCCATGCCGGTCAAGCAGTGACAATGAGCAGATGCGAAGCAATGCAAACCATTTTGGAGCAGCGACGGCTTATCAATTGTTCTATTGCGGATAACAGTAAACCAACATCGGCGGTGAGGGACTTTGACAGCTCCCAAGGTATGCGTTGGATGGGATATGGCTGTTTTATTGGTAGGATTTGAAATCCAGTAGAGGTTGGCAGGTTAGACAAAGCTATTGACCATGCAGGAAATAGGAATGAACGAGAGTGTGTTGACTGTTGGGAAATGCTTTAGTTGTTTTCGAGATGTCAAGTTCGGGGTCACGGGACAGCGACGTCATGTGCCGGCAGTACAGCCCGTGACAGTAAATTACGGAAGTATTGTATTCCGCCGCCTTCTCCTCATTTCCCTCTCTTGTCCCTCTCTTGTCCTCTTCCTCTCTTCTTCCATCTTCTCTTCCTTCAACTCTTCTACGTCGTCTTTTCTACTCTCTCACTCGTTTTCTCTAGTCGAAAACTATGGCTACTCTGACGGATTTCGTGGACTTCTCTCAGTTGTCCCTTCAGGGTATGTTTGACATAATTTCCGGTGAGATTCACATGTGATTCTAACTACGATGGCTATATGCAGTGACTGCGCTGTCCATTGCCTTCAATCCTATCTTTTGGAAGTAAGTCGGGCCTTTGTATTTGCTCAATAAATACTCAGATATCTACATGGCAAGCCTGTGAACTTCAATGGCTGACTCTGGTCCCTTAGCATTGTTGCTCGTGCTGGTTGGTTACTCCACCTTTTCCCGTGTTTACACTATGTGCAGGCATTGAAGAGAAACAACCTGCCATTCTCGTCAATCTTCAATAATTGCTCATACAATCTTGATCGTTTCATCTTGTAGAGTACCGGAATCACTTCTTGACTCGTATATTCGGTAGCCCCTATTATGGATGCTACTTCCTCGCATTCGCCATCTTTTCTTTAGGCATTCTGCGTGACCACCTCTACCAATTGGCTCTGGCTGACCAGCCTTACTACGCCCCTGTGCACCAACCGATCCTGGGAGCTGTCCTCTTTGGCTTTGGCTCCGTTCTCGTTTTGTCCAGCATGTATGCTCTTGGCGTCACCGGCACCTACCTCGGAGACTACTTCGGAATTCTGATGGATGCCCCCGTCACTGGCTTTCCGTTCAGCATCACCGGCTCCCCCATGTACTGGGGAAGCACCTTGAACTTCCTGGGAGTCGCTCTTTACCACGGCAAGGTGGCTGGAGTCGCATTGACGGCCGAGGTCTTCATCTTGTATTGGTTTGCTCTCCAGTGGGAAGAGTAAGTGTCCTGTCCTTTTTCTCTTGCTTTTGTTCACCCGACGCAACTTCCATCCGATCTGCCCGTGCAACCACCATCACCGAGATCGATTCGCGCCCATCGTTGAAGGACGTAGTGTGTCAAACCCACTGACTTTATACCGTTGTAGTCCTTTCACTGGCGAGATCTACGCCAAGCGCGACCGTGAACGTGCGAAGCAGGCCGGCAAGAGCCAGTAAATGGCAACCGGCCTGGCCTGTGAGACATAAGACCAGCACCATGTGCTGAAATACCGAGACTTATTGCAAGGTTAGATAAGGACTTCAACAATCCACAACCTTTGCATTTTCATGACAAGAAGCGTCAATCACTAGACGTTTTGACGAACTGCTTACGGGTCCATGAGTACAATACCACTGAGATACTATTAATCCTCAACGATCGATCAAAAATTCCCGGGATTGGTAGAATGATTCACCTCCCTGGAACGCTGTTTGAATATAGACAAAAAGAAAATTTGAGAAGACATCCTGTGTTTTGTATATATTCCTCTTTGTTGAAATAGCCACATTCCCCCCCCCCCCGCTCGGAAAAGTAACACCCCTGTGTACGGGATAGCGCTAAAGTGTCCTCCAATGGACGTTGCAAATTGTACATGACATGACATGCCAATAAAATATGGCACCCGAAAAGATAGAAACAAAATGACATGGTGCGAATCGTGCGAAATAGTGACCCAATCTTGGGAGGAGAAAAGTAACCAGAACACCACCAACTCCATGCTATGGACGATTTGAACAATGATTAAGGGGGAAAGAGGAGAAGACAAGAGAGAAGAAGGGTGAAGACCTTGTGCAAAGATGAATGGCGCTAAAGACGTTGCATCATGCCCTTCGACCTCGTCCTCTTTTGCCCGTAGCCCGACTTTCATCCACTGCTTCGATCTCATCTTCGTCGGCTCCCTTCTTGAGATCCTCTCCTTCTGCCAGACCCCACTTCTCGTGATCGTACCAGTCCTCGCCGTCGCTCATCTCGCCAACATGGCCCTCCGCCTTGCACCATTCTAGTACATCTTCCTTCATCCGACACGCGCGAAGTAGAGATTCATGCATGTGTTCAAACCCTCGGACTGTTTCTTCCTGCTTTTGAATGTACGACCACAAGAGTCGCCGAGTATCCTCTGCTTCGTTCGGTGGGAGTCCGTAATTGGGATCCGGGCGGGTAGAATCTGGAACAAGGAAGAGAGGATGCGGTGTCGGAAGACTGGTGAACGGATCATTGGACGGAGTAAAGGAACGATAACTGAATCCGTCTTCTTGCTGAGTGTTCGATGTGTTGGCCCATGCCCTAGTTGCTATCCGACGATATGGTACATGTGACCCATCCTGCATCTCTGCATCTTCTGCTTCTTGGGTATCACTTCGCGCATCCATGTCATCCGCATCATTCAATTTAGGTTTTCCATTGCTGGATGATGCTTCCTCCAATCCAGGAGGCTGGTTCTGATTGGGTTGTGCATTATTTGTGATATGGGTTCCATCCAGTTGTACTGTGCCCGGATGCTGGGAGACGTCTCCAACCGTTGTGTCAATCTCTTCCGATTTAGGTTTTTTGGTCTGTTCAGCATTATTTTCGTCTGGCTTCTTCTCATTATTCTCGGTATCCGTCATCTTAACTTCCTTTTCGGCTGGTTGTGATAGCCGGTCCTCCTCTCCCTGGACCGTCTCAGAGCCCTCCTGAGATATCGCGCCCGAGAGCGACTCCTGCGCTCCGTTCTTCTGGGCGTCGGAGCTTCCACCAGCAGAAGAAGCTGTTCCGCTCGTATTGAGCTCCGTGTTCATAATGCGAGGCTCGAAAATCCATCTGTCTTCGGATGTCTCAACCGTTCCGCAGGGCATCCAGGAGCAGTCGCCTAAAAATTCTCGGTAGAGGTTTCTTGCCCGCCACAGCAGGGCGCGTTCTTGACGTAATTTATCTTCAATCGCCTGCGTCATGTTCCGGAGTGCTTTGGATTTGTACACGTGGGACATTGAGGGGTGGGTAGGGAGTTCTGAGGGATGCTTGATGGGACACAAGAGATCTGTGATGAAATACACCTGTCAGCACCGCTATACACTATTCATAATGATATTGGTGAGATATCTCTTTTGCTTACGTTCAAGCGCAATTTCGGAAAATGGGTTCTCCTCTGCCGCTGCTGCATCTGCTTCAGAATCTTCGTCATCCTCATCGAGCTCATCGCCTTCTGAATCGTAGCGCACCGGGTTTGGTTGAAGGATGTAGCGTGTATAGCCCGCATGCTCAATCTTCTGTTCATCAGAAAAAGACCATCAGCAATTGTCTTTCCTTCGTTTGATTTTAGATTTGTGCACTTTTCGGGAACCGGGCCAAATTTGCGGACGGTATGATCAAGAGAAGGGAGAGAAAGCCAATATACCTGCTTATAAAGGTCTTCGGAATTGATGTATCCCAATGCGCCTTCACGCACATATTGCGCATTCGCCTTTAGCTTATTACCCCGATTCGTCGGTTGCGTGATAGAATCGTCCGGTCCGGAAACTGCGCAGGGAAGAAAAAGCTGTCAGCAATCAATCGCGGTATTGCAATGGTACAAATTGAATATATTTAAGAGACGAAATTAAAAGAATAGGCTCCACTCACAATCTTGCTCTTTGCGCAGGGCCCGTTTCATGCCCATGATGGTGTCTGCGATCAAAGCTGCTTGTGCCGCCATGGTTTCGGCGTTTAACCAGCGCCGGCTGATGAGACAACTGAAGAAAAAGAAATGCGAGGAAATTCAATGAATAGCACTCAGGTGTAACTAAAGCAATGCCGTCCACCACGAGTACTTAATCACAGCGTATACGGAGTGGTTGAATGGGCCAAGCAAGTCCCAGCAGTACTGTAGTACTCAGAGGTGAGGTGCTGCTACGGCTTCTCCGCCCGGTGGAATCGAAATCAATGAATGATCACCCGCCACTAGTCTATTTTAGGCTGATAAGGGCTACACGTGATATGCCCTCAAATGTTTCATAGTTATTGTTATTTAATCAAGTTTATTGTCCATACCGAGCCCTAGAGCTATGATAGACCCTGTTTCATAGTTTTCTTACAGTATTATATAGAAGCCACCGACATACTAAACACACACATGATCTTCTAGTCATCCGCATCCACCCACACCAGGATCCCTTTCTTGTCCGACCTCATTTCATCCGTGGGAAGAACCCGCAGTATCTTATTAAAATAAGTATCTAGCACAACCAGCTGTGGCTGGGTCCATAATCCCCGTTGAACCGCCAGCAGGTTGTACCGTACTGTGTGTCTGCTCAGCGGCGACAGTTGAACCACGGTCGTCTTCGGACCGCTGAATGCGAATTGTTCGCTGGCTTCCATGGTCAGGTTGAACGTGAGGAAGTGAGTCGACGGATTTTCCAGTATGTAGTCCATGTGAATCAGCCCGGACAGAATGTTAGATGCGATTGCTGAAGCCAGCACTCGCGGCTCACCCGCCGGTGCAACAAAACGAGGAATATCTAGGGTAGAGACGGTGGTAGCTTTGTCGACACCGCCTGCAAAATCTCTCCTGCGCCAGTGTATCTCCAATGCGAGATTGAGCGCTGTCGGTCGTCGATCGCCCAAAATGACTTTTTGCACGTCTAAAATGAACTGAGATTCTCGAAGTTCCTCGGGAGATAACTCCGGTGTCTTCTCTGGGCCAGTTATGATCTCAGAGCCGATATTGCAGGTGGTCCCGCCGCCTGCACTAAGCAACACCACAGACACCTTGTCGATGACCAGAGACTCCAAAGCAAAGGAGACAATCTTGGCATCAAGGCACCATTTCTGGTGTAGACCCCGAGGCTTCAATATGGGCCCATTATCGAGCAATTCATCATCAACATGGAAAAAGTCAGGCCATGGTTCAGGATGAAGGCGCGGAAGAAATTCATAGTTCGCCTCAAAAGGCCTGATAATAGACAATCCCACAGTCTCTGTTTTAATGATGGGAGTCTGGACATCGGACACAATGTGATATACGGCTGATATCTCCAGCTGATAGTCCGAGGCATCATTAGTGTCTGTCAGTACTATCGACAACTCTTTTTTAGATGAACGCTCCATGACACCAACTGGTCTCTTGATGAAGTGGCGGTCTTCCTCGCTGACAGTAGAGCTGTCATCTGTGTCCTGCTCGCCTGGGTTGTTTTCTCCGTCGGCCCATTGTAGCCTAGCCAAAGACTCTGGGCGGCCGAATAACCTTGTCTCGGCTAACACATCGGCTTCTTCTTCTTCGTCGTTGTGGATGCCGATGGTCAAGACTATTCGTTCGTTTGTATAGTAGGTATCCCTCAGGTTAGGTGTCGTAATCCGTATCTTGGGCGGCTTGCGCTTGATCCTGCATCGATTAACCTCCCGACCCTTTCCTACTCTTCGTTTTGATACTCCCTTGGGGGTTTGCTGCCACCAGAAGAATTCACGTTTGCTCTGATCTGTAATAAAATATGAGAGGTCAAACTTTTCTTCCTCGATAGACATCGTAATTGAAGCCACCCTGGCCTCGCCAGCCTCCCGAGGAATGCATGTCAAATTGACGACTTTGGTTTGTGAAGGTCCAATGGTCAAGTCGGCAATCCCCTTCAGTGTTGCTGGGCCGCTGTTGGGAGACTGGGCAGCGGAGAAATCAGTTGACACGCTAACCTCCCGAAGAGAGATTGACTCTATAGTGCACGGGGTTGTAATATCAGATTCAGCATTGTTATCTGACTGGACTTTGATTGGACGAAGACAGCCTTCAAATCCTATCTTGACGTCTGAAAGTCTTATAGGAGCAGCGGACGGATGAGCAAATGAGGATATAACAAGCTGGGCTTGTAGAGGCTCGCCAACATTCCCATCGCTCTTTTCGAATACCAAGCACGCAGTTACTGCAAGAAGGAGGGAAAGGATATCAGTATTTGAGTTCTGTGAGGGATCTTATAACATCACTTACTACTAGACAGGACGTCCTCGGCTCGTAGAACAACAGAAGGTTTTGGTTTATCTGTGATTTCTTCAAGACTATTATGGATATCGTAATGCCAGGATGGCCGATGGTGAAAAGCTAAAAGCACACCTGTATCAGAAGATCGGAATAGAGTTCCTTGGAACGCGTGATTTCTTACCTTTGCTAAGTAGCTCCCAGTCAACTCGAACAACCATTTCACTATCTCCCATTTGCAAGGCACATTCCTTCAAAGCCAATCCGAGCCTTTCCATAAGCGGCCACCAGCCAGAACCTCGCCAGCTGAGAGTCGGCCACAGCGGCCGCAGAAGGTTCAAGCCATCAGACCACGAGCCAATCCGCACGTATTCTTCGGCAATTTCTAGACTAAGGCTTTCCACTTTCCGCCTTTGGTTGCGCTTTGCGAATTCCCCTAGGGCGGCTTTCAAGGTGTTCAGGATTAACGAGGAATGGTCAAACCCCCTGGACCCCGGTAGAGGTGCTTCGACATGCGTCTCGGGAGCCAAGTACGTGTCATATAAGTAAGACTTGCTCGCAATCTGTGAAGCGGGTGACTGTCCTGGGGGTCGTCGGTCTTCGTCCGGAATTTGTAGCGCTAGAGCTCGTCGTTTGACTGCATGCTTTGCAGAGCGGTATAACCAATAGCCTTCGTGGTGAAGTTGCTCCCACGGGTAGAGGCCATCACCTGTAAAAGGTGGCTTCTCATGTGATGCAAGCGCGAGATATTGTTCCTGGGGGGAGATTTCCGCGTGGCGGATGAGCTCCGCCATGACCATTGACCACCTGGACTCCCAGGCCTCCCATCCATAGTTTCTCGACCCTTTGCCCCGCCGATTGACTATATCCTGCGTACGATCCCTATGACTGACCCATGACCGAACAGCTGCAGCAGTCTGGCTAGCCCAAAGCAGGCAGCGAATAATGCGAATTGCAAGAGAATCAGCCAAAAGGCGCGCATGGTTAAACCGCGGATTCCAGCCCGCAATTGTTTCAAAGACTTCCTGTCCAAATAGAGTCTCGTATGCGCTTTCGTAGTTTCTCAAGGCCGCATCCATCTCTTGCCGAAATTCTGCGAATATTCCTAGTTTGAATTCGTAGCGGACATGCCAGCCCTGTAATGACAAGGTTTGGGACGTCCCGCTGGTTGGCGGTGCCGTGGGTGGTGGGATGCTGCTCCTATTCCGCTTGCGCCGTGCATGTTTCGACAGGTCCCGGTAGTACTCGGCCACAGACGGCTGTATCAAAGTGAACAGGGACTTCGTGAACTCCTGTAATTCTTCAGATGTAGCATCTGGGGTGAGAAGAAAGATTGACTTCGGATCCAAGTTGGTCGCTCGCCGAATACTAGCTATCCGGTCGTCTGTATCTCCAATGTCATTTCCATCACCTTCTTCAGACAAAAGAACAACCAGAAACCTGGTCTTGTAGCCAGATGATTGCCATTCTTTCTTCAGTCCGTTTATCTCTATCTTGAGCTGGTTATCGCGAAGGGAGTTCATGTTCGGATCCAGCGAAAAGGGAAAGAAATTGATCACAGCGGCCGGAACGAGGCTCTGGTGTTTCGTGACCCATAGCGGATGAATCAGCCCGTCCGGGAATGTCGGGGAGCTTGGTGTTAACGGAGATATTGGAGAGTGAAGGACGAAAGATGGCACGCGCAGTATATCACTTTGTTGACCGCTTGAAGGGCTAGTAGGGGGAGATACCGGCGGGGGGTCTGCTTTGCGTGGGGGGAGCGTATAGGACTATAAAATGTCAGCATGGGACGGTTCTTTTTGTTTTGAATCCGTTGACAGTGATAGAGTCGAGTGGGGTGTTCTCTTCTTTGGATGTTCAACAACAGGTTGAAAGGGTTGCAACAACACAATCGGGATCCTGTCGCAATCCTTGAAACATAGGAAAGAATAAATAACCTACTCGTCCAATGCTCTTGACTTTATATCCAGCCCCAAGGAGTCTCTCATGATTATCATCTCTGAAGTTCCATGGAATCCGCGTCGCATTTTCGTCCAGAAGTACCCTCCGCAGCTCCTCCGCAGTCATACCGGTCACCGGTGGAAAATCCGAGCATATCTTCAAGCCCTTCTCGTGAAGAAGAGGGTAGTCGATCGATTCAGGCTCATCTTTAAGTTCCGTTTCGAGGCCGGAGAGCAAAACGAAGGGAAGGTTGTGGGAGACATAGTCGTCGGGATAGGCGTCCATTGCGGACAATGGAGTAGCTTCGCTGTAGCGCAAGTCACCGCATGTCTAACTCCGAAACGAGATATGGGCGGAGAATAGGTCAGGTGGCGGAGGTCAAGCGACGAGGAACCAAGCAATCAATCACTCAGTTGGGCAATTATCGGGGGAGTAGGCGGAGTGTTTGGCTGGAGTGTGTACTTTTCTGGGTGGAAACATGCATCCTACGTCGATGCCAAGCCTGCCACTAGCGACTTGATATGTATAGTACAGGGTGCAGGAGATTGAATCAAGCAGTCAATATCAATTATATATGTAGTTATTGCTACTGAGTTTGAAGTATATGGCATTACTCTTTCAATTATTTTAATAAATGAGTGCTATTGAATTGTGCATATCAACCTTCTACAGTGGTTGTACTGAACGGCACCAGTATATATCCTGAAACAGTACGGAGTACAGTGTCACAACCGTATAAAGTAACATCGCCAAAAATCATGTTGTTGATAGCACCAAAGAAATACCAACATTAAGAAGTTGTCAACAGTGATCACCAGATTCAGCATGAACAACAATGTGATGACCTGCATTAATTCATCCAAAGTCGTTGGATACAAGCCAATCTGACAAGTGGGGGACGAGTGCCAAAGGAATATGATATATCAAATCCAAATAAATGACTGACATAGACCAGTTAGGTCAAGAAAAGTTTCTTCGCCGTCTGAATAATCGTCCTTTCGCTCATTTATAAGTGCGTTTCAGTGCACAATTTACGGAGAAATATGTATTCTGTGCGGATGGAGTACACTCGGGGGATTTCAACGAATGCAGTCTACAAACGCTTGTCTGATGATCCCGCCATATCACCATCATAAATGCTTCCCAATACTCCTGGAATATTAATAGCAGCTGACTGAGCAAATCATAGAATCACCGAGTCCAGCGAGGATGAGAGACCATTAAGAAACAAGGACAAGTCCTTCTCTATGAAAGTAATTATGGTATGGTAGAACTTAAACGGAAGACTCCGTCAATGGCCAACTCTAAGTCGAGGAGCGTCGTCTCATTAACGAAAGATTGAGGGGGACAACAAGCCTCCCGTGGTGGCCAGTGGCCTATAATCCAACTCCATAAGAGATTCACTGTTCACCCTCGCTTCAATATTCATTGCAACGTGCATTGTGAAGACACGTTAGGAAGAGAGGGGCAAAAAAAAAAAAAAAAGAAAGGAAAAAGAAATGTCCCATGCAAGACAATTTTCCCTCCCCTGAAATTTGGATCTGCGAACCGTCCAGCGGTAATTGAGAGAAGTCAAATCTGATTAAATGGAAGATAACCTGCTCAAGGGGACCGGAATATTGGTCTTTTCGGAAGATGTTCGTTTCGCATAAATTACCCTAACCATCCGTTGCTGTGATTTGCTGGTATAGGTGGTCAACAGATGACTCTGTGCCTCTGTATGGAGTACGATCACTGCTTAAATGATTTTAATGCCCCTCAATCCCTCGTGGATCGTTTGAATATTCGCGTGGGCCTTGCTTTTTTATTTTATTTTATTGCTTTTTGCCGTTGATCTCCTTTACCAGCTTACTCTGTACAGAGTAATTGCACTCACATACAGCAGTGTACTCTGTACTTTGTACCGTTGCTCCGATACTACTGCAACTCCGTCCATCCCACCTCCCTTTGTTCTTCGAATCCTTCGTTCCATCGTGCCTGCATCTGTCTGCAAGGAATTTCGTTTCTTTATTTGCAAGGGACGCTAAGTTTAATCACTGATCGCGGTTGGTTGGGTCTGAGATAGGAGAGTCGCGGGCCATTCTCACCAACCACCACCACAACCAACCACCACTTGCGCCAGCCCACCCGGATCGAGTCCCCCGTTACTTGATTGGCAGCGCCAATTGTTTTGGACGACTGCATAGGATCATGCAATCCCGCATTCGTTCTTTCCGCGTATCTTAGCTTTTTGTCTTTGATTGTTGTTCTCGTGTTCGGAGTTCCCCTGGGCCTGTCGGAGTCCTGCGCGGCGAGCAAGGCCTACCCACTTAACCCACCCCCCCCCCCCCCCCAGAGTCAACAAAGGGCGCAATGGATCGCTTCCAGCACACTTTGGCACCCATTGCAGCGAATGGCGTACCTGCGCAGTCAGCGCTGCTGGCACGGCGTCGCAAATCCCTCCCTTCGCGAGCTCACGCGGCAAGGAAGAGCCCCTCGACCGTTGACCCAGCATCTCCTGAAGTTATTTCGTCGTTGATCTCCTCCCTCTCAGCAATCTCCGTACCCGTCCAAAGCCATTTTGATAACGTGCCGCGCATCGATCCTGATATCCCTTCTGCTCCCAGTTTTCTCCAAACCGAATTCTGCATCCCGGACTCGCCGCCGTCATCGTCATCGAATGGACCTGGTTTTGGCGTGACGTACGGGGCTCAAAAGTCACCAGGCGAGCCACCAGACAGTCCTTACTTGTATCCAAATGATGCGGCCGATGCGCCCGTCGTTCGCATGGCCAGGGCTCCGCCATCTCCCAAGGTGAAGACCACGTTCGACCCACCCGCGTCGCCCATACGGCCTACGTCCAAAGGCTCTTATACGTCTACCAGAAAAGCATACGAATGTGCTACATTCGGAATTATCAGTGCAGAACCGCCACCGCCGCCAATTTCGACGGCACCTAGCATCGCATCATCAAGCTCGGAGGGTCGGAGGAGTCTCAAAGACGCATTGGGTCTGCTAAGAAAAACCTCCCGGGGATCCATCAAAGACAAAGAAAGGAGGACGGATCAAGTGCGCAAGACGACCAGTTACAGCGATACCATGAGGTATAACGCCCCCCGCAATCGGGCGAGCATACGCTCCATGTATTCCATGGTAGATGCTACCGAAGAAAGACGCCCGTTTAGTGTTGGGAGGGAGGCACGAACAACGAATACTGCCAGCGCCCCTCCCAGCAGAGATAACCAGTCGCTACAAATCCTTAAGGAGCCCGCGCCTGGGGGGATTGGAAGTGGTCGAACGATTCCTGCCCGCGAGTCCTCATTACGGCACAGTTTCTCTTCCAGCACGAAGTACCACCGTTCGACTCGTCACAGGCGATATTCTTCAGTTGGCGACAAGAATGCTAAATCCGACAAGAGTGTATTTGAAGCGGACAATAACGATGCTGAACAAGTAACGAAACGAATACAGCAGCTGAAAGACCAACAACAAAAGATCAAATCTGAATTAGAAACAGACAACACCCCAGACAAAGCCACCAGAGAAGCCACTGAAGCGCCCGTTGAGCCGTCTGCGCCTTCACAGAAACCAATTGAGATACACCAGGAAGCTACTAGCCCTGCCAAAACGATTCCTGTGGTCGACGAGAGTGCACCAGCCCCAGCGGTTTTGACGGGCAAAAGCAGAATGATGCCCTCGACGGGGACACCGTTGTCATCCATGGTGGATCAACCACAATTGAAGTCGACTGGGCAATCACTCGACAAGTTGGACCAGGCGGACAGACTTCATCACCGGCAATCTTTGGAGCCATTGACCCCGACGAAGCGCCATAAGCGTTCTCCTTCTGACCCCACTTCCCCAGTTCGCGCATCTGTCGCGGTTGATCGCCCGTCAAGCGTTGATTCAATTGACGTCGCGGTGTCCGACTATGTCTCTTCACCGAAGTTGACGCAAAAGATTCCTCACCCAACCACGGGCCGGATGATCGCGTTCTCTGAAGTCGGAGATCCTAAAGGGCATGTTGTACTCTGTTGCTTGGGTATGGGCCTTACGAGGTATCTGATGGCGTTCTATGACGAACTGGCACGGACTCTCAAACTCCGACTCATCACTTTGGATCGTCCTGGTGTTGGCGAAAGCGAACCTTATATGGATGAGACGGGTACACCTCTAGGCTGGCCCGGTAAGTAAACTATTCCGCAAGCATGGTTGGAACATGGCAGCTGACTGATTGTGTAAGATGATGTTGCGGTTGTTTGTAACCACCTTAGGGTCACCAAGTTTTCACTACTCGCTCATTCTGCTGGGGCGATCTATGCATTAGCCACAGCCTTAAGAATCCCGCAGCATATCCGCGGCCGTGTTCACCTGCTGGCCCCTTGGATCCCGCCGTCCCAGCTGTCTAGTATTGGCTCGCATAAGGAGCCTGTGCCCGCTAATGCTGTGCCGTACTCGCAAAGAATTCTTCGTGCTTTGCCGACATCAATCTTAAAGGTTGCCAACTCCAGCTTCATGAGCGCGACAAGTGCTAGTATTACCTCGAGCCTGCCAAAGTCTCCCCGAAGGACTCGATACCGGACAACGATGAAAGAAACATCCAGTAACGCGGCCCCGGCTAAGCCCCCCCAACGAGCGCAGTCTACGATACGCCAGCAAGGCGATGAACTCGAAGCCCTGGAGAACATAATGCTCGGCGTCTCTGACAAGCCATCCCTCAATGCAAACACTGTGGAGGCTGACCGTGAAGCCACGATGACCGAGGAACGTGAACGTCAGATCGACTATGATAATCGGCTAACCCATAAGATTTGGGAGCTAGCGACCATGAATGCGAACCCGGCAATTGATTTGCTGATATGCCTGGAACGTAACCGGCCGATTGGATTCCGTTATGTTGATATCACCCGAGCAGTGGTGATCCACCATGGAAGCAAAGACACTCGAGTTCCGGTGGACAATGTCCGGTGGCTCGGGAAGACCATGCGGCGATGCGAAGTCCGGATCCTCGAGGATGAAGGTCACGGATTGATGGCATCTGCGGCTGTCATGGGAAATGTCCTGATGGAAATCGCCAAAGAATGGGAAGACTGGATGATCCTAGTTCAAGGCAAACGGAAAGCGACGACAGCAGCAGCAGCGCGATCCGGTATTGCACACCGAGTATAAGCCATTCTTGTGGTTCAAAGAGGTACAAGCTGACGACCTCATTGGATCTTCGACTCATCATCCGATGCCGCTGCCGGCTCTGCGGTCATCGGCCATTTACTGCCTAATATTCCATTGATATCACTATCCTGACTGTTACAGCATACTACACTCCTTAACTCACACCGTTATATACAGTCCGTCGAAACTTATGCCTGTTTCATTTTTGTTTTTTGTTTGATCACGATACCATCTGCTTTTTCTTGTGTCTTTAGAGCCAAATACCCAACTTTTTAGCATATGTAGCGTTTAACTTAATTTATAATAGCCTGACACTGTATTGGCCAATAATTTTTTTGCTCCATCTCAGCACTCTGAGCTCCGTACTCTGTACCTGCCATTCGAATCCTGCTATGTATTGAGGAAAAAGGGAGGGCTGCGCTTATGCTCATGACGTAAGACGCGCGGCTAGTTATCGGAAAATTGCCAAATCCAGTATGTAGTATGCCCCCTACAGGAGCGCACCTCCGCGCCAGTCCTGTTTGACACTTTCGACTTGTTAGCTAGGACATACATTCTTATCTTTCCTGTTTATCTGACTCGTGTCATATTTATTATTTCACTGGGACGCACTAGCCAAGAATCTCAGTTGCATTGCCAATGCCCCGTCGTTGTTATCGGTGCTCCTTATCCATGATCACCAGGTTGTCATTGACCTCTCCGGAACGCACGATTGAGCTGTTTTCTTCTCAGGAACGGATTATATACACCTAGTTGAACGCATCAGAGTGTTCATATGTGCGCGCGTCTGAATTGAACAACGTCCCTCGAGCATAAGTATCGAAACTACACTCCAAGATGATTCCTCAGCGACGACTTCGGCCTCTGTTCATTGCTATGCTAGTATTACTAGTAATACTCTTCTACTATTCGGTAAACCGATCTCTTTATCATGTGACTGCTTGGCCATACTCGAACGGAATGCTAATCGGAAATGTGGCCTATTCCAGGGAGACGGAAGCAAGATTCAGAACCAACGGTTCTACCGGTCTACGGTGAAAGCGATTGAGGCGCAGAGACATGCAGAACACGAAGCAGCCGTCGTGAAAGCACAGCCCGATCCCAAACCGATTGTTCCAGAAGCGCCAAAGGCAGAGGTTCCGAAGGCAGACACCGGTAACCCCAAAGGAGACAGTGAAGAGATGCAGGAGATACCTATTGCGGGGAGGACTAAGATGACCGTTCCCAAGAACAAGGATAATGCGCCTAAAAAGGAGAAGGAGCAGGCTCCTGAAACCGATGACCACGCGGAGGCTAAGGATGAGTTGAATGCTATCCTGAAACGGGCCCCAAGTATGTCCATCTTATCTATTCCGTATTGCTGGACAATGCTAATTATGTTTCCTTTTTTTCGTCCAGTCATCGTCTTCTCGAAATCTTACTGTCCTTTCAGCGCAAAAGCCAAGTCCATCTTGCTCAAGAAATACTCTATTGTTCCGGAGCCATATGTGGTCGAGCTTGACCACCACAAACTGGGACGAGCACTCCAGAGCGTTCTAGGTGAAAGCACCGGCCGCCGTACCGTACCGAATGTTTTGGTTAACGGAAAAAGTATTGGAGGAGGTGATGATGTATCCGCATTGGATCAAGAAGATCAATTGGCTTCGACATTGAAGAACCTCGGTGGGAAGTGGATCCAGGAGGTCACTCGCAAGAGTCAGGAGGAATGATATTTCCTCTCGAACAATCTTATTGATAATTGATCGCATCGGCTCTCTTTTTGGTCGTGATTGTATGCTGGTTTAGGGCGTTACGGTTGGGCTGGTATTTTGGAAAGACAAACCCATTTTGTATACCATTGGGAGTTATGGACGGCTATGTACTGTAATGTTCCTATAAACGACAATTCTTTATTTATTTCTGTTACTATGCTTGCTTGGCCCTTCCTACACATTCTCCTTGTAGGGGCTTAAGTAAGCCAACCCTAGAGCGACTGCGCTAAACCGGATCAGTCAATTAAGCGACGCACAACCCGCCCGCCTTTGGATTTTCGGTCCACTACCGCCAACGAGAGAACCTCCAGAGGAATTTCGATCCTTTCGACGACCGACCGCACGACGACTTCGACAATTCTCCCCTCGGACATTCTACAGCCCACGCAGTCAAGATGCGGTACATTCACTCCGAGGAACGGCTGCCCATCCCCGAGAATGGTGAGCATTGCGCCAGTTTTGTGTGTTGAATCTTGTGTCTATTCCCTGGCCATGTTGGTGTGAAAGGGGAGGGAGAGAGAGAGAGAGAGAGAACGGCCCCGGTGATTCCTGGACGACCTGGACGAGACAAACGACACTGGATGGAAAGATCAACGGAATGAACGACCAGACGATCAGAAAGAGCAATGAAGCACCAAAAATTTTGTCTTATCGCAATGGGGTTGCGCCAGGACGAGCCGGGGGGACTCTTGTGTGAAGAGGGGAAGAAGACACAAGATGGGCTTATTGAAATTTGATAACTGATTACTATTTCGCTGTTTAGTGAAGGTTCACATTCGTTCGCGCATTGTGACCGTCGAGGGCCCCCGAGGTATGCAACCAATTCCCCATTGCCTTATGCAGCTCAGATAGAAGAACAAAACCATCTTCTGAGCTGAGCGGAGATTGGCACTTGGGATTCGCGACTGACACGCCCTCTAGGCAAGCTCGTTAAGGACCTCTCTCACATCGCCGTTACCTTCGGCCGCCCTGAGAAGAATGTTATCTCAATCGAGATGCACCACGGTGCCCGCAAGGGTGTCGCTACCCTCCGTACCGTCCGCACCATCATTAACAACCTGATCATCGGTGTCACCAAGGGCTTCAAGTACAAGATGCGTTATGTTTACGCCCATTTTCCCATCAACGTCAACATTGACAAGAACGCCGAGACTGGCCAGTACGACGTTGAGATCAGGTATGCGCCAATTTGATCACGGAGGACCAGTGGAATTCAATATCAGGAAGAACACTGGGACATCTCCATGCTGGGCATAGATTTTGACTGATGGGTTTTCACCAACAGAAACTTCTTGGGTGAGAAGTACGTCCGTCGTGTGACTGCTCAGCCCGGTGTCGAGGTCATCACCTCGCCCAGCGTCAAGGATGAGCTCCAGCTCTTCGGTAACTCCCTCGAGGGTGTCTCCCAGAGTGCCGCCGACATCCAGCAGATCTGCAGAGTTCGGAACAAGGATATCCGGAAGGTGAGAACGAACACCCTAAGCATTTTGAAATATGACCGTCGCTGACTCTTCCAGTTCCTTGACGGTCTCTACGTGTCGGAGCGGGGCAACATTGTCGAAGAGTAAACGGTTTGACGGAGGTGTCCGCCTGGGTGGGTAGATTTAGGATGTCTGGAGAATTTATGTTTCGCCTACTTGCACTAGGGAAGAAGCAACAAAAGCGAAATACAAAAAGAACGGACCATGGAAATATCAATGCCCTTTTTATTCTTTTTTTCTAATGTGTCCATGAGAATGGCTTGTATGAGCTGGGGTGAGAATACAGGCGTGTAGAGAAAAAGCGATTCGGCTTATGAGCAATTCAGTCTCTTAATATTCATTCCTCATTCTTATCTACCTGGAATTATAGGAGTGCATCTACTCCTGGTACTTCTGTATGCGCCGCGACTAGTTACCAATACGACCGCGGCTGACATAACTGCCTTTGTCCAACCTCACTTCACTTTGTCCTACTTCTCTCTATCTCTCGGCTCTCGTTACCTGCACTTACCTGCACGACCAGCAAGTGACATTTATTTACCCGAGATATCGTATATGAAAAGACGCAACACTTTTCGCCTGTAAATGCCGTCCATCCAGCGCCAAAATGGAGTCTTGGGCGACCATTTGCGGTCTGTTTGCGGCCATTGTCAGCATGGTTTTGGACGTTACGCTGTTCTGGAGAGATGTAAATTCTGTTTATACTGAGTTTCTATAACTATATATATCTGCTGATTGTTTGCTAGAAACTACTGTCATGGTGGAGGTCCAAGTCCCCTCGAGATAGACTGCTACATCGTTTGAAGGCAGCTCAGACATACGAGGAATGGGAAGAATGCGCCTTTGAGCTGGACGAAGTGTTAGGTACAGACGTATGGTATGTGATATTCTCTGATGGACTTATCTCTGTCGTACTAATTATAGTGGAATAGGCGCCAGAACCCAGCAAACCGTCATTATGACTATCGACTCATCCTTGGGCGATTAGAGGCCCTCATGAGCGCCCGAGAAGATGAGGATATCCTAACTCTTGCTAACCTCCTTCGTTCTGGCCTCGTTCGCAATCTGGGCAACATCTCCTCGCCTAAACTCTACGTCCACGCCTATGCAGGCACGAAGCTACTTATTGATGACTATATCACACAGGTAGCGCTCTCCATCCAACACGTCACGACGTTGCAAACAGCCCCTTCGCACGACAGCAGGTTCTCGTCGCAGGCCAAGTTGGAGCTGTTACATGATACCCGCCAGGCGTTCGGTCGTACGACTTTGCTCTTGCAAGGCGGGTCAATATTTGGACTGTGTCATCTGGGTGTGGTGAAAGCGTTGCATTCTCAGGGTCTCCTGCCTAGGATCATCACCGGGACGGCTACTGGGGCTCTTATTGCTGCGCTCGTTTGTGTTCATACGGAAGATGAGCTGTTGGCCTTCTTGGATGGTGATGGTATTGACTTGACTTGTTTCGACTATCGCCGGCGAACTTCGTGGGGGTGGTCTGATAATGGGTTATTGGGGACATTGTTTCAACAGATGAAACGATTTATCCATAAGGGGTATTTTCTTGATGCACAACTTCTAGAAGAATGCGTGCGAGACAATCTGGGCGACTTGACCTTCGAAGAAGCTTACGCGCGCTCAAAACGCATCTTGAACATTACCGTTGCTACGTCTGGCAAGACTGGGATACCAAATCTGCTCAACTACCTAACTGCGCCGAATGTGGTACGCAGAACCATTCATGTTACCAATTTTTGCGACTTCCAGCTGACATCTCACAGTTAATCTGGTCCGCTGCAGCTGCATCAAACTCATCTTCAGTGACTAACCAGCCGATGACAATATACTGCAAGGATGAGACCGGCTCGATTGTTCCATGGCCACATTCACAAGATGCAATCTTCCGGCCATGGTTTAATGTGCACTACAACGACGGAGAATCACCATTGTCCCGAATCGCCGAATTATTCAATGTTAACCATTTCATAGTCTCGCAGCCCCGACCATATCTTATTCCTTTCCTCAGTACAGAACTAGATCTCCTGGACCGACGACAAGCAGGCAAATGGAACATCACCCGCTCCCTAATGCGTCTCGTCACAGCCGAAATCCGTCACAGATTACGGCAATTAGACTACCTAGGTCTCCTACCACAAATAGCAGGCCGACTCCTCATTGAAGAAACCATACCAGGACCAAACTTAACTCTCGTTCCCGACCTCTCATTGAGCGATTTCGCGCAGCTTCTGCAGCGATCCAGCAAAGAAAGTCTAGCTAACTGGGTTCTGAAGGGCGAGAAAGGTGTCTGGCCGGCTGTGTCCGCGCTCAAGGTCCGTTGTGCTATTGAGATCGCGCTGGATAAAGGGTATCAGATTGTTCGACGACGGGGACCAAGGGAGACCTCGCCTGTTGCTAGTATGAGTGGACCGCGTCGTCGTCCGAATGAGGGGGCTGTGAGGAGACGAAGAAAGAGTGATTTTGGGTTTGGGAGGAGTACGAGTACGTTGGTATAGGCGACCTTGGATTGCAAAATACTAGGAGTATGGTTGAAATGATGACTCGAATATATTCAACAATACGGTTTATTATACATGATAATAACAATAATGAACGCTGGTCGAGCCTATCAGGTTATATATCTCTATGCTGTACCACACCGCACCACTTATACACAATCTTGCGAAACAAAACAAATATAAATATGTATTGAAAACAGAGCAGCCTTGATCGTATATAAAAGCATAAGCCCAGTGCAAGAATACAAAGCAACACAACAAGCAATTGAGTATAGACTGATAATTTAAACATCAAAACAAGTATAATATCTCAAGATAAACACAACACAACTCCTGGAAATCTAGAATATCCAATTAGAAATTCAAAAAAAAAAAAAAAAAAAAAAAAAAAAAAAAAA